>NC_034613.1:4621069-4658830 GCF_900095145.1 Mus pahari | reverse complement strand
ACACACACACACACACACACACACACACACGGAGTTCCTTTTGCAGCTGGTGTTGAGATCTATTGGACCAGACAGTTCTGTGCCTGAATGGAAAGCTACAGGGTGCCTACAATGAAGGGGTGCAGCGGCAGTGCTGGAGGTAGTCAGCACAGTCAGTTAATTGGGCACCATCATTTCACATTCTCTCCTGCCTGCATTCCAGAAGGTAATGAAGGCAGCTGGTGTGTGGTTCAGAGCTTTCTGGGGGTGGTTCTCCATCTCCCATGCGCAGCAAGAGCACCTGCAATTGCAGGTGGCTGGCCCCACCCCCAGGCTTTCTGAGACAGGGGATCTGGCAGGAGAAGCCCAATACTGTGCATTTATAGTAAGTTCCCAGAATGAGGTGGCTGCTGCAGGCTCGGGGTGTCCACGTTGCAGATCACTAAGTATGAACCAGCAGTCCCCCTTTAGCCACAGATTTGCAGTTACCTGCAATCAATCACAATAGAAATATATTGAGTAGAAAACACTAGACATAAACAATTCATCAAATTTTACATTTAATTTTGTTATAATTTCATACTACTTACAGTGTTAGGCGTTCACAGGATGTCTTGGAGCATATCTGCCTGGAAGAGCAGGGGCCACTTTAATGTTAATGGTAGTCAGAGCTGAGATGATAGTCTAGGGAGTGAGGTTGACATTCCCTCATCCACTCCCCATTGGTTTAGCCTCTAAAATGTTATTTAAGCACTGTGTAATGGTTGGTGCTTTCATGCAATTGTGCTGTGTGAAAAACCACCCCCAAGCTCCTACATCTCTCTACTGCAAACTTCGATTTCACAACTCACAGATCTAAAAGGTTGGCTCCATTTCCTGATGAGCTAGATTTGAGTTCAGGCTTCAGTTCGGCTTCAACTTTGCCCCCACGCAGATGCAACCCAAGACCACCACATGATGGATTAGCGATGCGTGCTTGGGTTATGATCTTGTAATAAAAGATGGAAACCTCAAGAGAGCTGGCAGACACTTCGAGCTTTCTCCTTGTAACTGACACGCTGCCGTTTGCACCACATTCTTCTAGTCAAAGCGATTCTCATGGCCAGATTCAAAGTCAGATGAGTCCTTGACCCGCCTTAGGGTAACAGGTGTACATTCCCATGCTTGGCTTCTACACTGGGGCTAGGGATTTTTTTTTCCTCAAAAAAAAAAAAAAAAAAAAAAGCCTGGGGCTAGGGAGATGGCTCATCAGATAAAGTGCCTGCTGCAAAAGAATGATGACCTGAGTTAAGATTTGAATTATATTCTGATGATATTAAGCAGTGCCAGAAACAAGAAGGCCCAACATCAAGTTCTGAGTACCTCCAGAGGGAGGAAACGATGCCCAGCCTCGCCAGGAGAAGCCAAGGTGCAAAGATTCATAGGGCTGCCAGCAATGAGATGTGGAACCCACAGGCAGCAGGAGCCAGTAATGGCGATGGCCTCACAGCTCGGGATAGCTGACAATGGCCTCACAGCTGGTGGATATCCCTATACTGCACAACCAAAGTGTTTGGAACTGAGTCCAGTCTGCTTTTCTAGAAATCAGGGCTAGTGGCTGTCTAGGGGTGGGGTCAACAGAGGTGGAGCTGGGACAAATTTGTTCTTAAAGTCCAAAGTATATAGTCCAAAGCAGAGGAGAACTGGCTTTTTGTGCGGCTGCTACTGTTGCCCAGTAGTCTCTCTCTCTGGCTGTCTCTGTCTATGTCTCTCTTTCTCTCTNTCTCTCTCTCTCTCTCTCTCTCTCTCTCTNTGTGTGTGTGTGTGTGTGTGTGTGTGTGTGTGCATGCGCTTGAGCTTGTGGGCAAGCCTCCGCCTGGCCAGCCAGTGCCTAGTGCTGGGTTTCAGGCATGCTCTGCTCCTCCTGGCTTGTTACCTGGGTGTTGGGAATCTGAACTCAGCGCTTTACTTAACTAAGGCATTTCCCCAGTCCTGAGACCTGTTTTGTTCTTGTCTTCATTTTTGTTTTATTCACACCTGCACACCAAAAGGAATATAAGTGGATCTCTGGAGATTTGTGGACACACGGGACTTGAGAAGAGGGGACCTTCACTCAATAACGTTCCTTCTGCTCTGAACTTGAGGGGGGAAAAAAGGTGCCTTCAGAAATGCCACAAGTTTCAGGACAGGAGAAGGGAAATGAATGAGGGGCAACTTTCTCAGCAAAGAGGCTATCCAACCGGGGCCCAGCTGGTGAGTAAGAGTTTGTTCGCAGATGAAAGTACCATGCTGGAAGAATAGAGAGAATTCCTGTGACAACCCCGGTGGCAGACAGAGTTCCCCGTTTTTCATAAAGTTTATATGGGTTCTCATCTTTTCCCAAGACACTTATCTACTAACAGCCCTCTTCTATGCTTCCTGGCATTCTGCCTGGTGCTCCAGGCTGTCCTGCTGCCTACAGCTGTCTTTGTATTTCCGGGTCAATGACATTTTATTGCCTCTGAGTTTCATGGATATTTTTCCCCCTCAAGTAATTACCACTGAAATTATGTGGTTTGATCCTGCATTGATTAAACAAAACAAACAAACAAAAACCTCCCAAGCAGTCTAACCTAGTTAACTTTCTGGTTACTGGCACCCAGAACAACTATTTCCAGTGCTAGGTTTAAATATACTATCTGCAGTGCCCTGGCTCCCCAATGGCTCTCTCTCTCTTCCCGTGTGCCTGAGCTGTGCTTCCTGGATGTTCTTGCTGGGCTAGTCCTCAGCCTCATAAGGACAAGTCTTTAGGATGGGAGGGAAAGCCAGTTCCAAGATCTAAGGAGTAAATGTGGCTAATAAGTTGCTGGCAGGGTGTTCAGTTGGGGCCAGGCCCAGACAGCCTTGCAACTGGGAGAATGCAGCTCCAAGGAGGGATTTTGCTAGCAGTGGAGAGGCCTGGCCTTGATTGTATAGTCAGGGGTGACCATACATGCTCTTAGAAGTGGGAAGTGACATTTTGCAGAGTCTGTCAGGTTTCTGCTGCAAAGTCCTGATGAAGATGCAAGAGCCTGAGGAGAACCTATTCAAATTTTATTTTAATCTGAGAAAAAACTTCTCCTCCTCCTCCTCCTCCTCCTCCTCCTCCTCCTCCTCTTCCTCCTCTCCCTCTTCCTCCTCCCCCTCCTCCTCTTCTTCCTCCTCCTCCACCTCCTCCTTCTATGCTGGGGTTACAACATTTCTCCCCTAAAATTCATGTCAGGAATAAGCAGGCTGACTTCAAAATAATGGGGGGGAGTGCTAGGGAGATGATCAGGTGAATGCCTGATCCACGTGAGAGATCTTGCTCAAAAAACAAGGTGGATGGCTTCTGAGGAATGACACTTGAGTTTGACCTTGGATTTACACACGCAATACACACACACACACACACACACACACACACACACACACACACACTCACATCACACTACACAGACACAGACAGGCACATCACACCATACACATACATACCCCACATATCACACCACACAGACACACCACACACATACCACACACCACACAGACACACCATACCACACACATAACACATAACACACCACACAGACACACACCATATACCACACCACACAGACACACAGATATACAGATACACACACAACACATATACCACATTACACACCCACACACATACACACACACCATCACACCACACAAACACACTTTTAAAAATAATGATCTCCTAGGTTTTGTGGTACTGTGCATGCAAATTCTGCAGAGAATTTCTATGAGGATAATATACCCTTTACATCAAGATGTGCATGCCCATCTTTAAAGCCCCCCTCCCTGTCTTTTCCACACCTGGGTATAAGAAATATTTCACTCTCATCTTCATGATGTCACACCAGAGCCACAAAATGAAAGAAAATAATTTATGGTGACCAAGATCTGGTCCCAGTGGCAGAGAATAATAGGGGAGCACTGGGCTTGTAGAAAGATGTCGACTAGGACAACCAAGTCCCCAAGGCTGCCACATACTCTCCGTTTCAGCAGGGAAAGCCATATTCCTTCATTTTGCGAAATAACTAGAATGCGTATTTTAATGTAGAATCTTTCCAGTTTAAGGCATTGGTGCTATTGTTTGAATGTGCCCCCACCCCAGTTCATATGCCAACATTTAATTGTTCTGTGGTGATATGAAGAGGGTGGCAAGTACCACCCAAACCCATATGTTTGTAGAATTGGGAGGTGGGACATGTGGGATGTGTTATGATTTGGCTGGGAAAATGTCTGCAAAGGCTCATATGTTACAAGCCTGGTTCTCTCTCTCTCTCTCTCTCTCTCTCTCTCTCTCTCTCTCTCTCTCTCTCTCTCCCTCCCTCCCTCCCTCCTCTCCATCTTGCACTCTGTGGTGTGTGTGTGTGCATGCACATGTGTGTATATGCTCACCAATGCAGTTAACTTTCTCAATTGCTTCTCCACATTATTCCTATTATTGATGTTGTTGTTAGTATTATTGTTAATATTGTTATCTGAGGACAGGTCTCTCCCTGAACTTGAAACTCATAATTTCAATTACACTGGCTGTTCAGCAAGCCTCAGGGATCTGCCTTTCTCTACACCCCAGTGCTGGGGTTACAGATGTGTGCCACCACGTTTGTCTTTTATGTGGGTACATGCGATCTAAACTCAGGTCCACAAGCTTGCATGGCAAGTACTTTACCCACTGAACCATCTCCTTAACCTCCTCTTCTTCTTCTTCTTCTTCTTCTTCTTCTTCTTCTTCTTCTTCTTCTTCTTCTTCTTCTTCTTCTTCTTCTTCTTCTTCTTCTNTTCTCCTTCTTCTTCTTCTTCTCAGCACAGTCTCTCTCACTGAGACCTGGAGCACAACAATTTGGCTAAGCTGACTGGCCAGTGAATTCCAGGGATCTATCTGTCTTTGCCTTCCCAAAGCTAAAATGACAAAGCATGCATGTGGGTGCTTGGGATACAACTCACATCTTTATGCTAAAAAAAAAAAAAAAAAGCCCCCTTACTGATAGAGCTATCTCGCCAACTTTTAGGCTTGGTTCTTGATGCATGAGGGTTCAGAAGTGACTGGATCTGGAGCATGCTAACTTCATCAATGAATTAACTCATTGATGTATTCAAAGGCAGATGCGTTATTAGGAGGTGGGTTCTAGTTGGTGGAAGAGGGCCACTGAGGTATGTCCTGAAAGAGTCTGTCTTTTCATGGGTCTCTTCTTTCTCTTTTCATGTTCTGATTCCCAGCTGCCATGAGGTGAGTATCTTTTCCCCACTAAACCCTCTCTACAGCGATATCACCTTCAGCTCAGAGCAATGACCCCGGCTGACTAGGGACTAAAACCTCTGGCAATATTGGCCTAAAGAAAGCCTCCCTCCATTGAAACTATTTGTGGAAGTTACTTCTGCCACAGTGACAAAAAAATGTGATTAACCCATAAGCTTTTAATGGGAGAGATCTAGTGAAAGCATTGGTGGCTTTAAGTCAAGAGGAAAAGGGACCTGAATTGGCATGCTTGATTTAACCTGCCTTTGAGGCCTCTACTGTGTTTCAAGACAACAGGAAGATCCTCAGATACTAACACCATGATCTTGGACTTTGCAGTCTCTAGATCCAAAAGCCAGATGTGCTTTTAGTTTTTAATACTTTCTCTGGTCTTGTTTATTCAGCTCCAGCAAGGAAAAAAAGTGGAGACAATTTGCAGCCAACTCAGATCCATTTTGCAGTACTGTGAAGAACTATGAGTCTGTACTTTGTACCTGCCCCTCATCCCACCTTCACTTGGTATGGCACTCTTAGATGTCAGTTGATTAACTTTCCCTAAAAGTGAGATCTTTGAGATAGGCTTGTATCAAGAGACTGGTGACTCGAAGGGTGTGAAGGTCACCATGACAATTCTGTGAGAACTGAAGGGGTTAGAAGACCTAGGCCACTGGTTGGGGTCTGTCCTGGTTAGTTTTTTTTTTTCACCCTGACACAAGCTGGAGTTATCTGGGAAGAGGAACCTTAACTGAGAAAATGCCTCTATCAGACTGGTCGCTAGGTGGGTCTTGGAGGCTTTTCTTAACCGTGTGAAGTGGCAACCCTGGTAGGCAGGTGGCCCTGGGTTGTATAAGAAAGCAGACAGAGTAAGCTATATGGGAGCAAGCCAGTAAGCAGCATCCTTCCATGGCCTGCCTCTGCTTCAGTTCCTGCCTCCCTGCTCCTGCCATGACTGCATGACGGACTGTAAGATGTACAGCAACATAAGCTCTTTCCTCTCCAAGTTGCCTTTGACCACAGTGTTCATCACAACAGTAGAAACCCCCAAAACACGATCTGTTCTTTTCCTTGCAGCAATATTTAAAACACTGAAATTTAGGTCAGCCAAGAGGTTCTAGACAGAGGCTCACTTCTATGTCACTGATGTGTGTGCCACTGGTATCCTTGAAGGACATCAAAGAAATCAGGGTTTTCTAAAGAAGAAAAGAGTTGTGGAAAGGCTGAGCCACTCATAAGGAAGCTGGTGCAGAAGAGCTGACGGCAGAGGCATACCGAGGACCTAGTGACCCCTATAAGAGCACACTCACAATGGCCTAACTTCCTCCCACTAGACCTCACTTCTTCAAATTTCCACAAATTCCCAATTTTACTACAGGGTACCAAGCCATCCTTCACCACATTCAAGATCTAGACTACAGCACTGATCCTTGCTCATGTGCCTCTGTAGACTGTAGCAAAAGCATCTCTGGTCACCATAGAAACTGTTCTCCCTTTAAGAAAGGTGACAGAGATCTCAAGGAGCATGTATCTGTCCTTTGGATAGTCAAAGGCCCACAAACATCAAAAAGAACCTTGCCCAGGTCTATGAGTCCTTTCTCATGACTGCTGTGTAGATACCCCTGAGGTAGATCTTCCCCATAACTGACCAATTAATTAATCAACAGCTCTAACCTTGATCAGCTTCACCCCAATACTGCATAAAAAAATCTAGCTCCATGGTACTTCACCCCTTAATGGGGTCCAGAGCTCAAGCAGAAATCATCAAGCCGTCAGCTACCAGAGCTGGAGGCCAATGAGGCCAATCATTCACACACTCCAGATGCTGCTCCAACATTTGCTAGGCTTGATCAGAACTATCTGCCTCCAATCCTCACCTCCATCCGGGACTTTCCACAGTGGTTTGCTTCATTGCCTTGCCAGCCTTAGCTGTCCTTGCTGGAAAATTCCCAACCCACAAAGAAAGAGAGTGACGAGACTACTCTATTCACCTGTGGCAGACGGGAGAGTGGTGGCCACACTTGAGGACCCAGTGACTACAGTAGACCAACAAATACAGTCCATGATGCTCGCCAGAAGCGTGAGGGTGGCAGGCCCATCGACCCTCCCCCACCCTCTAAATCGGCATATGACCCACGGCTTCAAGCAGCTGCTGTTCCTACCTCCCCACCCTGATATAAAAGCACACCCATCATAGTATTTATAGAACTGGTAAATAAAGAATAAAATAGCAAGTGAAAGTAGGTTTTGATTGCCTACGTGTTGGTAAAACCCAGCTGGAATAATTAGATTCATGCACGGAAAGCTGCCTCCCAAGCAGGGCCTTTTGTAGTGTGCTGAAACGGAATCCCTCCAGCCACAGATAGAAATTTCTGCTTCTCTTGTTTGGCTCCAAGACTAAGAATTAAAATCTAAAACGAGATTCCAAGAAAACTAATTATTTGATCCCTCAAAATACACCAGCTAGCCGTTTTCCAATCTCCAGACAAAGCTGCTGAATGAAGGGAGGGATGATGTCCCCGTTGGCATCTGGCCTCTTTCTGGGAGGGAGGTGCCTCCTTACCCAGTTGGAGAGAAGGAACTCGCCCTCATCTGTCAGACTTCTGGACATAGCCCCAGGACGCAGAAAGCCTGTGTGTTTAGGCAAAATCAGGCACCATGTGACTCTGATTTCTGGTCCTAGTATCAAGGGGCTGTGACTAATTTTGTATTCCACGAGTGTTTTTTTTTCTTTTTAGGAATAAAAACAATCTAACCTTCCATACCCTAACTGCCCACACACTCTAATAAGAGATTCCCTTTTTCAAGATGCCAGCTCCCTTTGCAGACAATGTCTCTCACTCATCTGTCACTAAAGCTGTTCCTTGTGGGAGCTGCTGCATGAAGCTGGCTTAGTGTCGTCGTGCTTCAGTTTCTGGCTTCATGGACACTGCCTAATTCTTCCTGGCTGTCTAGAAGTGCTTTCCTGAGTGTAACTCCTCCCTCCCCACCTGGCACCAATGAGACAACGCAAAGCCCTAATTTGGAAAATTCTTTGGCTTTAGTGACTATGATGGAGAGATGGGGCAAAAGCTATAGCAATTAAGATCTAATGTGTTCTTCTTCAAGTAGGATGTGTCATGTAGTCTCACAGATCAGGGAAGGGTCTAGGAAAATAGGTCTAGGAAGTCAAGCTTCAGAGGTCAAAGTCAAGGGCTTTGTAGTTGTAGTTTCTTCAAAGTCCCAGCCACTCCTTATTTCCACCTCTATCCTGCAAGGGCTTCCTGAGATTTGACTCCAGAAGTATTCAAAACTCTGCCGAGGACACTGGTGGCCATACTGATAATGCTCCATGGGGAAATTCTGTGGAAGTGACTACCAGTGACTACTAAGGCACCATTAATTGAAAGGATGCAGTAAGAATGTTTGAGGGCAGAGTTATATGCTGGCAATGGTGCTGGAAATGAGGGGACAGAGGACAAGTCAATGGGGCAAGAAGTAGTGTCACCCTCTACTGGCAGCTATAGTTGCCTAGTAGAAGTGGTGATGGTTCTCTGGAGTCTAAGTTCTTGATATATATATATATATATATATATATATATATATATATGATATTAGCCCTCTATCAGGTGTAGGGTTGGTAAAGATCTTTTCCCAATCTGTTGGTTGCTGTTTTGTCCTATTGACAGTGTCCTTTGCCTTACAGAAGCTTTGCAATTTTATGAGGTCCCATTTGTCAATTCTTGAATTTACAGCACAAGCCATTGCTGTTCTGTTCAGGAAAGTTCCCCAATGGAGGAGCTAGAGAAAGGACTGAAGAAGCTGAAGGGGTTTGCAGCCCTGTAGGAGGAACAACAATATGAACTAACCAGTACTGCCCTCCCCCGTGCTCCCAGGGACTAAACCACCAACCAAACGGTACACATGGAGGGACCTATGGCTCCAGCCACATATGTAGCAGAGGATGGCCTTGTTGGGCATCAATGGGAGGAGAGGCCCTTGGTCCTGTGAAGGCTCAATGCCCCAGTGTAGGGGAATGCCAGACAGGGAAGCAGGAGTGAGTGGGTTGGTGAGCAGGTGGAGGGGGGAAGGGATAAGGGGTTTTCAGAGGGGAAAGTAGGAAAGGGGATACATTTGAAATGTAAATAAAGAAAATATCTAATTAAAAAAAGTGGTGATGGTTACACATCTGTTTTGAGAATGCTTGAGGTGTGAAAGAGATGGCCGAGTTGGTAAAGCACTCTTCCTGCAAGTGTGAGGACAGGGCTTCAATTCTCAGAATCCATGGGGGGGGGGGGAAGCAGAGTATGTCGTTTGTGGTCTATAATCCTAGGTAGACAATGGATGGGTCCCTGGCTAGCCAGCTAGATTACTCTGTTTCATTTGATCTTATCTGGTAAGAGATGTTGTCTAAAAACAAAACAAAACAACCCCCCCCTCAAACCAAAACAGGAGGAATGACAGTGATGGAGGAGCGAGCGCCATGGCACCTGAGTTTGCCCACATGTTTACGTGTACCTGTGCACACAAGAACACGCACATAATTACAACTGTATGCAAAATCCTCCATGTGTGTGCTGGCATGTTTGAATCAAGGGCACTCCTCAATCCATTGGATATTCCAAGGGGCCCCGACCCCTCTCACAGTGAAAAACAAAATTATAGATAACAATTTGGGCTTTACCGTAGATGGGATTCATTAGTGGGGAGACTCTGAGAGAGAGTATTAGTTAACTTCTCCCTACAGCAAAATACCAGAGAGAAACAACTTAAGGGAGGAAAGGGCTCTTTTGGCTCACTGTTCAGGGGATACAGTTCTTCATGTTGGGGAAGGCATGGTGACTGCAGTGGCAAAAGAGTGTGGCTTGTTCACATCTTTTCAAGTCAGGAAGCAGAGAGCTGTCAACAGAACCAGATATAACCTTCAAGGCTCCCTTGAAGCACCTTGCTTTTGCTAGCTAGTCCCCATAGGTTCCAGAACCTTCCAAATAGCAGCACCAGTTAGGGATCACATTTCCCAGTCAGACTGTTAACAATGCTGTGTGGTAAAGTGATTCCATCAGTCCAAAGCAGGTAAGACTTTGCGGCATGGGGTGGGCATATGAAGGCACCCAACCTTAGGAGAGTAAGCTCAGTTCTTGCTCATGTTCCTGCTGGGGTGGTAGGAGGAATCCTCTCGCTGCTTCCCCGAGAATCCAGACTGAGAAAACCTTTGCCTCTGTGGAACTTTGCTAGACTCCCAGCCCCTGTCAAGAAGTACTCATAGGTCATTGGCCTAAACAAGTAACAGAGCCACTAGTCACAAAATAGGTAGGGACATCTGATCCAGATATGGCCAAAGAGAGAACAGGAATTATCTGTGAAAGGTCCTTATGACTACTGACTGCCACAATGTAAAAAACATATTTGGAAAGAAAACCATAAAGTGTTCAGCTTATCCACTTAAAAAGGAAGACCAAGGGACATAAAACTGTATTCAACAAGCATAGTACATAATAAAGAGAATTTCATTTCCATATTATGGACAATTACGATGGAGAAAGTCCGGGGTGGGGAGAGAGCCAGGAAGCAAATGCAAGGGGCTTTTGTAGGACAGAGGCAAAGCCACATGTCACAACTAAGTCAGTGTTTTCTGCGAAGTGAACTCTGCAGCTCATCATACTCCACAGTCTGACCAGCTCCTCGGGAGGGAGCTGGCAATGCTCCCAGGTTCCCAGCACCCCATTTTTTCAACAGCAGGGCTCCAGTACTCTGCACTGGGCTCTCCACAGGTCCCTCCCTCTCCTGCGCACCTCTTGAGGACAATTTACTTGAGATCAGACAGCATTTGGAGGCCAGTCATGTCTGATCAAAACCCCTCCCTACCAGACTTCAGGTCTCCAGTCATGCATGAAGCCCACCTGCACACAGGCTGCGGATAGTGCAAGGGGTGTCAAAGCAGCAAAGGAAATCACCGTCCCTAATGCTAGGACTCGATTCAGTGCATGCATTGAAACGATCGCATGAATATGCTAAGCACACGTTTTTAAAATCTCTCAGTATGTCGCATGTATTAAAACCACCAACTAGCTCCGAGAGCTGTATGCTTTCCTCTGCCTCTGCTCCTCCCCCTCCTGGCCTGTGATGCTGAAGCTGTGCTTGACCCTCTGAAAGCCACACTGACATGGCTGCCTTTGGGGTGGCTTGCACGTCCCACTCACTGCTCATTATGGTAGTAGCAAAATGCCAGCTACAAACCTGGTATCCCATTCTCTTCTAGGCTGCCCTGGGCTGGTTCACATGGTCACCTTAGGGCTCCAAAAGAAAGAAATTAAGTCACACTGCAAGGGTTTATGGCAATGGCCTGTACTTGCTTGCATTTGGTCACTTCTGAAGCCATTTTTGCCAAGCCACTGTCTCTCTTCCTGCCGTGTATAGCCATTAGGGGCCTACTGTGTGCCGTCCTGTGAGAAATTTAGGTTGCTATTACCAGCTGGCAAAGGGAACCTATTTGGGGGTAAGATCTGGCTATATTGGAAAGGGGGAGCATCCAGAATTATTGAAGTTCTTTTTCAGGTTTGATATGCAGTGTAAAAGCCTTATTAAAATCATCAAGGACAAGGGTACCTTCTAGCCCATCAATTTGTCATCACCACCAAATAACTCCCTTGTCCTCCCAGCCTATGCAGGTTGCTACATGTCCACTCACCAGTTACTTCTCCAACCAGTAATTTGGGGAGGGGGGTAACCACTTTCTTAAGGAAGACCTATGTTCTTAAATCAACTTTTATTTTAAGAAAGACGTATTTCTCAGCTAGACTCCTGAGTGTAGGACATGCCTCAAGCAACTAGGAAAGCAGGGAATGAAGAATTAGGGATGAGGCGGCTCAGAAAAAAAGCTAGGCACATAAATGCCTAAAAGAAGTCTTCTGCGATGGGGAAGGGCAGCAGGGTGGGTTTGGTATGTCTGGTGGAGGACTTCTTGCAGAAATATCTTTTCCCCTAAACAGCTTATGTGACTGGAAAATTACAGGACATCTTTGTATACATCTCAGCTGCTTAATCATCACGTGGGTAGTGGCTCTAGATTCCCGTTATCTAGCTAGGTCTGTCAGAGCAGCGGTAGTCTCCTTTTGTAGCCCCCAGGCAGATGGCATTCACATGGGACTTAATAGCCTTCTGGACAATGCTCTGGGAGGGCCTGGGGATTGGCTTGCCTACTCAGTCCTCTCATTTGGCTTCATTTAAATTTCTTTCCAGTTTTAATTGAGCTAGGCCAACTGTGTGGTCCAAGCTCAGGAAGCTTAAGCACATAGCTTGGTAGCTTTTTATGTAGTACATACCTATACAACCACTGCTCCCTGAACACACGCAGAAGGCTAACTCGTGCTTCTTTCCCATTAATATCCACCCCAGGAAGTAACCGTGACTTTGATGTCTATGACCACATCCAGCCAATGAGCTTTTTATCACCAGCCTACGGCTGCTAGATTATTCTGGGATGGAACTTGTGCTCATTGCTTCTGCTCTCAGTGTGGCCTCTTGGTTAGCCCTTCTTCCTCAGACTGCTGCAACTAGTCAGAAGAACAGAGAGGCAAGAGGCCTGTACTCAGGGCACTGCAACACTTCTGATGGAGAAATGTGACACTTAAAACAAAACAAACCAACCAACCAACAAAATACTCTCGCTGCTGAGGATGAACATAGCTTCAGCCTCCTGGATCCTGGTTCAGATGCTCCTTGTCATCTGTATGGTTGGGACCTCCTGACACCCAGGTGGCAGAATAGCAGTAAGCAGACACACACAGCTATGGACATCTCCCCTTTCCTCTCATGCAGCCTTCCCTTCAGGTCCTGGTCCTTCTGTCCTACCTCTCCATGGTCCAAAGAGATATGGCTGGTTTTGTTTGTGTTCTTCTTCAGTATCATTTCACATACTTTCTGTGGTTGTCATGGCTGATTCATGGAGATGCACTTCAGTTGTAGTGCCTTTAGGGTGTTATGCCTCACCCAGCAGTGTGTTGGAAAGGCAGATTCTAGGGCCCCACTTACATTAAGCTGGTTGTTGTTGCTACAGTAAAGTAGCCAAGGCAGGCTAATTTTATAAAGACCTTTGTTTGGCTCATGGTGTGGCTCAACGGTATCACATTGGTGGCTGAACTCTTCTTGTGAAGGTGCTTTTGGCAATATCATCTCATAAATGTGTGAGGACTAGATCATGGGACAAATCAGGAAGCCAGTGAACTTCTAGGGTCCCACTCTACCTTCTTAAGACAACCTTCGATGATTCAAAAACTTCCCACTAATCTCTAATTCTTAAAGGTTCACAGCATCCCAGATCACCTTCACCTTGTCTTAAATAAGCTTGTTAGAAGTGCACTTTGTGAGGAAGTGGGGCAGGGGGCACACATCCAGTCATATCTAAACCATATCATGGCCTCACTCTGCTAAATAGAAATGGAAATTGGCACATATGGCTGTCCATAATGTGTGAACAGTGACACAGAAAGCTGTTCTGGGCTTAAGTAGCTCTTCATGTCTGGTCACCGTGTCCCTGAAAAAGGCAATGCGCCTTAGGGAGAATCTCCTTTCCTTACTAGTGACCCACAGTTGCTTGTCCACAATGGAATCTCTCAGATTTTCTGCAAATTCAGCACCTGTGGAATTAGCAACAAAATCTGGTTTGAATGGCAGATAGGGTGAGGATTTTTAGCATTGTTATCTTGCTTTGTGTGACTGTTCTTGTGACTTGGCACAAAAATACCACTTCCAGAGTTTGTTCTCTCCTTCTATTACGTGAGTACCAGGATTCAACTCACGTCACCAGACTTGGTAGTTGGTGTCTTAACTGAGTGAGCCACCTTGCTGGGCCTTCCACATTATGTCTTTTAACACAGGTCTCTCACTGAGCCCACAACTTGCTCCAGATCCAGGGGTCCACCTGACTCTGAGTCCTTAGTGCTGGGATTATGGTTGGTGCACATGGCTTTCTATGGACGTGCCACAAGTGCATTACAGACCGAGCCATCTCCAGCCTTACCCTTCTAATATCCAGAGACTTTGAACTCTGACATTTCTCGGGCCTGAAGGTTTTTAGATGCAGAGAATGGACTTATTTCATCTCCTTGTCTAGGAGATGATTTGTTCTGTCTTTAGCTTTAAGTGATGAGAATCAACTACAACGGTAATGCTTGCTTGGAAAAAAACCCTTCCGCCTGTAGAGTGAGATGCCCACAGCTTGCTGTCGTCCACCAGCCACTGCTCAGCAGCTACCCTTTTCTGTCCTTTATTCAGGTCTTCCCCACTTAAACCCTGTGGGTAGGGAGCCATCACAGTATAGCCACAAGCCACATGCCTTGCTTGACAACAAAATGCTTCAACGACATTTGTTTTTTAAGATTCCAATGGAGCTGAAAGTTCCTGTCACTTAGTGATGCCCCAGCTGTGGCAGTGCTATGACCCAGTGCATGACTTACAGTGATGCCAGTGTAAAGAAATCTACTGCCCTGCCAGTGGAACACTTGAAAATGACAACAAACCACTATGGTACCGGTTTATGTCACTGCTATTCTGTATTTTTGATTGTTACTTTATTTTTAGAAGACTTCTTTATTTTTATTTAATATGTATGGATGTTTTGCCTGCATGTATGTGTATACATCATGTGAATGCATGCCTGGTGCTCTTAGAGGCCAGGAAAGAGGTGTCTGATCTCTTGGAACTAGAATTACAGATAGTAGTGAGCCACCAAGTGGGTTCTGGGAACTGGACTCTGGTCTTCCATAGGAGTAGAAAATGCTCTTAACAAGCAAAACATCTCTGACCCTTTGACTGGTAGTATAGACTCTGAAATGATTATCCTGCCTAGACACACATTTCTCCCACCTTCCCCATCTGATCCACAGTTAGGCAATGCACCAGTGCAGTTACATTTGGCAGATGCTCTTGATACTTGGCCGGCATCCCTGGAGGCTGACAGTTTCAGTGTGCCTCTAACTAGTAGGGCCTGCAACCATTGTTTTTCCTAAAGAGATGGAAGGCCCAAAGTTCCAAGAGGCTCAGGAGCCACTGCACCATGGCCCTGGCTCCCTTGCACTTGCCTGGCTTTCTTGAAGACATTGCCTTAAGGAGTCTAGCAGCATTAAGCATCAGTTACTCACCATGGTAACTAGATGCCAAATCCACCTTTCATCGAGCACCTTTCCTACCCTGTATCCCTGCCCCACAGCCCTCCAGTTGGACTTGCTCCCCTCCTCTGTTGCCTTTGTGCTCGTTGCTCATCTCTCTGCTTCTGTAGACATAGAGACTATCAAGATCTTAAAATAGCCACTGGAATTGAATCATTTGTTTTATTTCCATGAATGTGTGTGCCTTTGATTTGATACATTCATATTTGTGCTGGTCCATGTATGTGAGTGCCAGGTGTCTTCCTCTATCTCTCTCTACCTTCTGGTTTGTTGGGTTGTTTGAGACACAGTTTCTTGCTGAACCTGGAAATTACTGATTGGTTAGATTGGCCAGCCAATGAGGCCTTAGAATCCTCCTGTCTCTATCCATCCCACGTGTCAGTTACAGACAATAGCCATCATACTTGGCTTTGTATGTGGGTCCTGGGGATCTGAACACAGGTCCTTAGTCTTATACAGAAGACATTTTCCCCGCTAAGCCATTTCCCCCAACCCTTCACTGCTTTTCGTAAACTGTGACATATGTCACAGGTTACATGTCCCCTGTCCCCTCTAAACTTTCCCCTCTCACTGTCCTATTAGTGGTTAAATATGATGCTATGGAGTTTTGGGTGCTATAGATGGTGTGCTTTCCAGCTAGTTTCTGTGGTATTTAAGGTGTTGATGGATTGCAGGTGTTCCAATTACAAGGCTTGGGCCCACAGTTCTTGTAGTTTGCTCCTTGGACTTGGGCTGTCGTGCACTGGACCGAGTCAGTGCTCTGGGAATTCAAAAATGATCAACCACTCCAGGGTCCCCTGTACACATTTTCCCAGGACACAGGGTATTCAGTGATTTGACTGGGAGAGTCATAGACAAATTGAGCTATGCGGCCACGTCAGTGATATACCTTTGGCAGATTCCCCATTTCCAGAGTCTCTGCTTTCCACCCCACCCCCACCCATTAAGGAGACCATATGTAGGTCTTCTTTCCTGTGGCTTCAATGAACAACCTTTGCCTCCAAATATACACCAACACCTGTATTTTCAAAACTGTCCCTCAGGCTGTCATTGCATTGTTTTTCTGTAAATGTGTCACTTCACTTCTGAGAACTGAAACATTAGATAATGTCATCTCTGTGTGCTTATGTGAACTAAAAGCACTATGGCATTGCTAGAAAATAGAATCTCACAGGACCATGATCAGTTAGATAGGCAGTCACACTGCCAGAAATAGCATTATGGCCACAAGACGAGATTTCCTTCCCTGCCCAAACATGTCTACCTCAATTCTGGAATCTCCTAGCCCTCGGTGTATATCTATAAGCCAGATGTCAAGGGAGAAGATTTCTACATTTTTCCTCCTCCTTCTCTTCCCCCTTTCCTCTTTCTCCTCCTTGGATCAAGCGTCATATAGCCCAGACTGGCCTCAAGCTCACTATGTAACCAAGGATATCACTGGATTCCTGCTCTTCCTGCATCTCCCTGCTGAGGACTGGGATTTTAAGTGCACTATAGCACACTCAACAACGAGAAAGATTCCAGTCCTGTGTTCCTCTGCCCGATTTAACCGTTTTAACCTTTTTTTTTTTAACCTTGTGGCTATTTTGTCTTCTCTTTTTCCAGTTCTTGTGATAGAGGATGCCCAGCTGAGGATGAAACCCAACATCTGTCTGTCTGAAAACACTGAATTTGTCTTATCTTCATGTAAGATGGGGATATTTAGAAGAGGGAGCTGAACACTAGCGGACATATTCCTTGGATATAAGCCAGACTTGAAGCCTCACTATTTGTGTTGGTCTGGGTTCTCTGAAACCAACTCCTTGAAAAGGATTTGACAGCAAGCACCTTTCCTTTGTGAGATGTCCCCAGGAAGCACACATATGCAAGGCAGGAAAAGTTCATATCAGCTATTTTTTCAAGGCTCAGGAACTCTGAGTGATAGGTGAAACAGTTAGGATGCCCATACGAGAGTAGGGGGATATGGAACATTTTTCCATTAACTTCCTGACTCATCAGTGGTGGGTTGCTTCTGGGGTCTTCAACTCTTAGAAACCTCTGCCTGTCCCTGTCCACGGGTCTGGAGTCCTCATGTGGTCTTGCTATGTCCCAGTCACCTTTGAGTGCAGAGGAGTGCTTGTGTATTTCAGTGTTCCTGTTCCTGTTTCCCGGCTGTCATTGAATGTCTCTTGTTGCTCATGACACTTTGAGTTCTGGTGACACTTCTATCACCAGGAAGCACAAGCATTCTGACTACCACATCTTCCCTGGCTGCTCTGCCCACTTCATAAGCTCTTGGTCACTTATTTCCCATGTCCCTGGCTCTGATAGCCATTGTCCTGCAGAGAATTGTGTCTTTTTTTTTTTTTTCAATATGGAAGTCTCCTTGCTCAAGGCAGAGAGAAGTTTTAACTCACGAGGTAGCAACTGTGTGGTAATTGTCAGGGATTGAATGAGCTAAATGGATGGTGCTCAGAGAGCTCAAGCAACTTCCTCAAACTCACACAGCTGGAAAAGAACAGATGCAGCTGTGCTCAATTAATTCTCCTCAATTAATTCTCCCTGCCCCAGTGTTCTGGGTTCTCAAAGGAAAGACACATACACACAGCCTTTCTATTTTTATATGCCTTAAACAGCTCAACGGCTGGGCCACTTCCTAACCTCCACTTCTACCTTCTTTTGGTGTTCCCAAGTTATTCCTTACTAAGATCTGTATTTTATCTTTGTTGTCCTAGACCCGGTTGGGGGACTGTCTTCTTGAAGTCATTATTTCCTGGCTCCTATGCTCTCTGTCTCACACCTTCTCGGGCGTGGAGTCTTTCTGCTGACTTCTCCCATCATGGTAGATCTCCCTCTTCTTGTCCTTTATCGGGGAATTTATGGGATCTCCCTTTGACATGGCTGATTTTTATCAACTTGGGAAGAACCCATAGTGCTTCTTTTCCTATAGAAATATAAACAGACCCTCTCCCCCAGCAAAACACACTGGACTCAGACCCCGGTGGTCTTGAAGACCTGCTTTTTGCTGCTTTCATGCCCCGGGCCTGCCACCTTCATTGACTCGTCTGCTATCATTTGCATTCTTCAGTGTCTTCTCTCCCGGATGGACACCACTGCCCCAAACTATCCCTCCACCCATCACCAAATAAACTCAAGTGGCATTGCCTCATAGATCCTTTGGCCTGTCTATGTTCACTCTTTTCCAGTCCCGGACTCAATTCGTTTTCTTAATTCATTCCTTTTCCACCCTTATGGCTTGGTCCATAAGGCCTTATGGCTTTTAAACACTGTGGGGCTTGGTACCACCTCATGTTACAGGCCCTGGGAGGCAGCATTGGGCCACACTGCTGCTGTTGGCAGAACCCAGCTTGGAATCCAAGTTCATCTGCCCATCTTGGCCATCTTTTTCAATTCACTGTTTATCAAATGCTTAATGATCCAACCTGTTGTCCAGGTTCCCATGAACAGAAGTGCACACACCTTCACTTGAGGGGTGCATTATGGCTACTGTCATTGTAAAACATCTGGCAGAAATGAGTCTCCATTTACCCAGTTGTATCTCTGCTAATAAGACAGTCCTCCCAGAAACCTAGAACATGAGAAAGAGCTAGATCCATCTTCTAGTCTCCTAGAGAGAGACTAGCCATGTTGACCACCTTCTCCAGGAGCAAGGCATAGCTGGTCCTGGGGCTTACATGGTAGCAGTAACCCAGAGTGCTTACAAAGTCTGCAGAGGAAAGGCTCCCTCAGGGACTCAGGGGCCAGGAAAATGCAAGTCCTGCTTAACTGTCGCCCAGCAACGCCACATGCAAACATTTGCTGACAGGAAGAGTAGAGTGGCTTTAAAGCTGCCTGACAGGGAGGTGACCGGGCAGCAGGAGAGGCAGAGGTAGACGGTGTGTAATTGCCAAGCCGGAAGGCTGGCCTGTGGCCAATGCACTGAATTTAACCACCCGTGTAACTGCCCTCCACATCCGAGGAGAATACTGCCTGCGGCCATGTTTCCAGGCCCGGTGCCCTGTCAGGCTGGGTTGACACAGTGAGGACATAGTGAGGTCAGCTTTCAGCTTGGCTTCTCACTGAAGGACACAACCAGCCCTGGCTCTCGGCTGCCTCCTGGACCTGGGCCACTCTTGCTTCATTTCCATAGCTGGTTGTCCCCAGACCTCTAGAGCCAGCCTTGAGGGAAGAAGTACCCCACCTCACCCCCGCCCCTCGATGTCTTCTGGCAATGGGAGGCTTAAGGCTCAGCTTTAAGGCAGAGGAAAAGAGCGTGTGGCTTCTGGGTTAGTTTAGGGCATCTAGAAAAGTCTTCCCTTGGAAGTCTAAAGCGTCTCTTCTAAGCTCTTTCTCCCACAGCTGCCAGTCAACCGTAAATTAGCCCTGAAACCTCTTCAAACATGCCCCCAGTGGCTCCACAGCAGGGGAAGGCAAGGTGAAGCTGTGACCTGGAAGGCAGAAAGGCTGCTCTTCCCTGGCCTGTAGAAGGTCACTGGCCAGGGAGCTGTGAAATCTGCTGGCATTCTCAGAATTTCCAAGACACAATGATCCCCAAGAAAGCATATTCAAGCTTTTAAATGTATACTGCTGTTTAAGAAGCTCCGAGGACAGGCGCAGGAACAGTGGCACTGTCTTTGGCTCCCCCAGCGGCCTGTCATTACCCACAGCTCCCGGAGCTGAAGGCTGCATTCCAACAAGCTCCCTGTTTATCAAGGCATTAACACTGACATCTGCAGACAACTTCTGCTCAGGCCCGCCAGCAGGGAGAACTAGGGGCTCTCCACAAGGAATAGCTGCAGATAAAGCCACCAGGGTAGGTCTCTGTGTCCTTCGATAGTGTAATGTGAGCCAAGCAGTTCAGTCCCCGTGGTGACACATGTGCCTCTGTATGTACACACCCGTGTGAGTGTGACTCTGTGTAAATGTGGCTTTGCGCATGCACGTGCACGCATACACACAGGTACATGTGCGCAGGTGGGAAACTTCTGTTGCTGGAGAAAATGATGCCTGGGATGGATTCACTAAGGAATATTCTGAGAGCGGAGACAATTCCTCTTCCTTCTCTCTCAAGCCAGTAGTATGTATGCACAAGCTGTGTGTGGTACGCCATAGCTCCATTTTCCCCCTTACCATCTTCCCCTTTCTTTAAGCCCTTCAGGACCTTAAACATAGCTTCTGGCCCCTTCTCCAGGGTGAGTGTGAATTCTGCTAACTTGCAACATGCTCCTTGCAGTTATGTAAGCTAAGGTCCTCAGTCCTTTTCATATCAGGAAGCCCACCTCTTTTTCTGAGGACCCAAGCCATCTGAGTTTGGAAAACCTTAACTCTGTTGCAAGTCCCCTTTTGTTCTTTGCCCCTGTTCCTGAGCACAGGCCTTCAGTGAAATGAACTATCTTGAGTTCAGCTGAGCATTTTGGGTCTATTTTTCAAGTCACATCCCTTACTTCATCCCCTATAGGTACACACATCTGGTTCTCAATCTTCCTCCTTTCTCTCTGTCTGTACCTCCAGGACCCTGGAATCCACAGCTCTGGCCTCAGCCTGTGGTCACTTTCAGTTCAAATGAGTGAAATTAAGGTTCCCCTTGCCTAAATGCGCCTTCATTTCTGTTGCCATCATTTCTGCCAGTGCTGAAAACCACCAGAATCCTTTATCACCTACTTCCGGTTCCCAGAAGTACACCAGCCTATTTCTGTACCAGCCCATACACTGGCTCTCACTTTGACCCATGTCACCTAGGACTTTCTTGAGGACTTCAAAGAACAGTCCCCTGCCCCGGCCTTCACTCCTACCATGCTCTTGACCTTTTTTATTTAGTGGCAGTGATTCTGGGGAACAAAATCCAGGGCCTTAGGCACACTAGCCAAGCGGTCTGTCACTGAGCTACATGCTCAACCAAGCTTTGACCTTTGATCCCTCCTGCATACAGCCTTTTGGAGAACTCTTCTGCCTTTGTCTCGTCATTTTCTCCCTGACTAATATTGATCTAAATGACTTAAGAAACTCAAAGACACAGTTTGTGGTTTTGAAACAAAAATGATGGTCATGATTCAAACAGAAATATTATTGAGACCAAATGGGCTCAAGCCCTGGATTCTCAGTGAAGGGGCGTTCGTTCGTGTGCCTGCTCAGTTGGTACCTGTGCCTCATCTCTATCGTTTTCTTTCAGAAACAAAACAAAACAAAACAAAACATCTCTCCATTTGGTGTGGTTTAAATGAAGTCAGTCACATTTTTGAGGTTCTGGAGTGAGCCAGATCCAAACTGGACAATTCCAAGCAGGTAGTAGTGACCCTGGGGAACTTTTTGGACCTTCTCATGGAATGTGTCTATTTTATTACAGATGCTCTACTAGTAAATTATAGGTTTGAAGTTTCTTGTCACCACCTGTGCTAAGTGTCTAGGTTTACCCATGCCTGAAGTCAACTACCTTTTTTTTTTTTTTTTTTTTTTTTTTTTTTTTTTTGCTATTGGTTAATAATAGGTAATTCTACATAAATAAATTCCTTGAAAATCTGAGCTAGAGGCAAGAGATGGCTTGGTCAGCAAAGGTATTTGCCATTAAGCCAGATGGCTTGAGGTCTGTTTCTTGGATCCTCATAGTGGAAGAGGAGAACTGAACTACTGCTTTGTAGAAGGAAAGAATCAACTTCTGGATGTTGTCCTATAACCTCCACTGCAATATCTTCTTCCTTCCTCTATCCTCTCCCTCTCTCAATAAATAAATGAACATTAAATGTCCTTTTTTTTTTTTTTTAAATCTGAGCCAAGGATGGGGAGATGGCTCAGCGGGTAATGTAATTATTGTGTAAACATGAGGATCTGAGTTCAAGTCCCAAGACCCATGGAAAAATAATGGCTTGGTGGTAGCGCATGACTGTAATTCCAGTGCTGGGCAGGAGGGGACCGTAGAATCCTTGGTGCTTGCTAACCAGCCAAGCTGGCCTATTTAGTGAGTTCTTTTGAGACCCCTATCTCAGAAAAGAAGGTGAAGAGCCATCAGGGAAGATTTTCAGTAATCCACTGGGCCTCCACATGCACATATGTCCATATGCTTACACGTGAACACACACACAGACACAGACACACAATCTGAGCTAGTTTGAGTTGTATTTTCCTACCAGTTCAGAGTTGGAGATCATCCCCCCTTGAGGGTCTCCTCACTGTGTTTTGGCTATATTTAGCCACACATTATTTTGTTTTCTATGGGGCAAAGCCCATATCCAAAGGCACTGACCTCTTGCATGTCAGGACCCTGTGCATCATTATTATTGATGGAATCTCAAATGGTCTTCCATAGTTTGTTATCACAACTTCCGGGTCCCTATCCCTGGACTGTTGCTACCAAGTAATAGAGGCTTCCTGCATTGTCCATAAGAATTTACAAACTTGTGATATTAGAATTATCACCATGCCCAGTTCACAGAACTGGGTAAATCAAGGCACAGAAAAAACATTTGACTGAACTAGCACAGGCAACTAGTTGTGGAGATAAGATTTGAGTACAGGAAGGCTAGTTTTTACCTATTGTGCCCTGCTCTCTTTTAAATGTATTATCGATACCTTGCTTGTGTACCAGGCCAGGGTATTTTGAATCCCTGTGTCAGACCAGTGTAGATGTATTATGGATGCCCTCCAGATTTATGTCAGATCTCTCCTCTGAGTATGCTTGAGACAATTAGAAAGCACACGTTCTTTCTTGCCTTTCCTAGCTGTTCTGGAAAGATTTTTAGCCCTATCTTCAAATCCTGTCTGTGCCATGCGGCACCTCCTCACCTTGGCAGCCATGCTCTGAAATGGCTGCCATCCCAGAACCAAATGCTCTGTCTCATCATCTCTGCCTCCAGGGCTGGAATTCTCTGGGGAGCCTGTACCTGCTGGCCTGAATGACCAAACAGTTTGCATTTCCGAACTGGAGAAGCTAGCATTAGGACCACCCTTGGGATGCAGCAAATTGTCCCTGGGCCCACACTTTGGTGCCTGCTTAATTTGGCAGAACAGTGTAGCCAGAATGTTCTGCATTGAAAACAATTCCACAGAGTTACAGACATAGACTTCACTAAGGAAACCTGTCTCCCTTCTCTAACACTACAATATACCATGGTGTACATAGTTTAAACCAACACAACAGACTCATTTGTATTATTATTCCCATTGTGTGGATAAGGATGCTGAGGCCCACAGAGGTGCCTAATAAGTGATGATAAGATTGAGCCACACAGCTGTGCTTCTTGGCCAGGGGTGACTAGTTTGTCCTGAACACATCAGGAGGAATCAGCCTGGTCCATTTCCCAGTCAAACAATGGCCATTTTCCTTGTGCCAGGCACTGTGTTGTATAGTGGGGCAGGTAGAGATTATGGTGGAATTTCCAGGCCCAGGAAAACAGTCAAGCTCAATGTGATAAGAGATGTGATGAGGTGAAGAATAGAAGACTCGGAAAACACTGAAGACACAACTGAGGTCTCTCAGTCGAAGAAGATTCTGTGAGAGAAGGTTCTAGAAAAGTGAGTGTCAATTGTTTTTAATTTAATTTACTGTCATCACTGTGAGTGTGTATGTGTGTGTACGTGTGTTACATATGTGAATACTCATACCACGACACATGTGTGGAGTTCAGAGGACATTGAGGAGTCTTTCCTTTCCTTCCACCATTATGTAGATTTTTGGCATGGACCTCAGGTCATCAAACTTGCATACCAAACACTCTTAGCTACCAAGCTGGCTGGCCGGCCTTAACTGCTTAAGGATACACAGGCAGGGCACTGAGTTGACATAGTGATGTGGACCCCAGCGAACACAGCCTAAGTTCTCTAGTCTTCCCCAGGCTAGATATGACTGTGTTCATCCACATTGCTTCTTATGCTGATGACAAGCTCAAGATCAGTATCATGCCCACTTCACAGCTGAAAAAAACTGAAGATCGGATGGTCCAGAGGCTCAGACCTCTTGCTTAATTCAAAACAACTTTAGAGGGCCATCTCCACTTTGGAGGTCACTGTGGGCTCTACCAAAGTCTTAGCTGTGACCAGATTACCATTCGATTACTCTTGTACTTGATCTCCCATCACTTCAGCTCAAGCATTGACCTTGAGCTTAAACCACTCTAAAATCTTCCCTGACAATTTCCATGCCCAACTCTGCATACTGGAGAACCTCAATGCAGGCCCCATGTTGGGTATCAGCAGCAGCAATGAAATGAATGAGCAATGAAAACTCCAAAGTGACCTGCATCTACTGAAAACTGATTTCTTCCATAAAAGTATGAGGAGTTGGAATTCCCAGGAGGTAAGGACAGTTGACATCAGGATTGTCAGGTGTGAGTGTAAGATCCTTAGGTTCCTTTGCTCTTAATACTCTGCACACATGGCTTTCAGTGACAAAGTTACCTCATGGTTCAGTGTCCATGTTTGAATTGCCCATCATGGATCCTCATTTGAAGGCAAGAAGGAGGAAGGGGCAAAGAAAGATGCACCCATCCCTTTCCAAGACACTTTCCCAGCCGTTGCCTCTGCTTACATCCTATTGCTCAGAACTGGTCATATGGTCAAACCTGGAGGCAAACTGAGGCTGAAAGAGATCTTCTTTACTGGAGGGGAGGAACATGTGCCCAACTGAAAAGAGGATTTCTTGGGCTACTGGGGGCAAACAAATAGATGTTTGCTTTAACTAGTCATCTCTAAGCATATGGCTCTGTGATAAATAATCTTCACTCTTAACCTGGCTGGATTTGGAGTGACCAAGGAGACAGAGGCACACTGTGGTTATGTCTATGAAGGATTTCCAGAGATGAACTGAGTGGCTAAGACCTATGCTGAATGTGTGTAGCACTGTCTCATGGGTTGGGGTTGGACAGCATAAAAATGGGGAGAGGAGAAAGGAGCACTCCTTTTTTCAGCTTCCTGGCTCCCACGGTGGGAGATGTTCCATCCCGCTCTGCCCTCCCTGCTGTGATGGATTGACACCCCTGAAACCATGAGCCAACATAAGTCCTTCTTTCCTTAAATTGATGCTGCCAGGTACTTTCACAGCAACGAGAAACATAGCTAATTTACAGCCTGAAGTTACCCAGTAGTGTAGCCTTCCAGGAACAGTCTAGGTTGCTTGTGGTCTGGCTAGCATCGGGATGCTGCTGCTTACCTTTGAAGCCAGAAAGGCCAGTCTTTCTTTGCTTCGAGTGTGATTTCGGTTTTTCTCTATGCCTATCTTCTCCCCAGGAACTCATAGGAAAAGGATGCTTTTCCCTCTCAGTACCTTCCCCCTTTCTTTTTCTTTAGTCCCGTGGTTCCTTCACTTTCTCTCAAGGAAAGGCATGCCTTGTTTACACACACACACACACACACACACACACACACACACAGAGAGAGAGAGAGAGAGAGAGAGAGAGAGAGAGCACTGCCTTGATTGCAATGTATTATACAGTAAGAACATGGCATGGGGGCAGTTTACCATCCAGCAGTGCCTGAAACCAGAGGGGGATATACTGTTTGTATTCCTGCTCACACCCCTTTGTCCATGTCCAGTCCTTTCTTCTCACCTGGTGGGAGGGGCACCATGATCCTTGACCATGAAGCTATGATAGGTGGCTCCCCTCCAAGTATTTGTATATTGTCAAGTTCACCCTCTGCCCCAGCCTTTTTGCTGAGGCAGTGGAAATGGTGTTTGGGGAGTGCTGACAGCATAATTGCACAAAGGAGAAGTAGCAACTGAATACAGCCCAGAGAAGAGCTCTGTGCTCCCTAAAACTCTGAAAGCAAAGCTTGTCCAACTGTGTGGTATCTAAGACTCACTTAGGGGGAAATGGTCACCCTGGGGGTGGGGGTGCAGCTTTAGGCCCAAGGACCACACTTCGGGTAGTGAGGATTTACAGTCACTTTCACATTCATTCTTCCCTTTAATCCTCCCAGTGACCCTGTTTTACAGATGAGGGAATTGAAGATTGCAGAAGCCAAGCAACTCGCGTGAGGTCCCTGGCCAGCCAGCCGGCGGGTGGTTTTCTGTTTAGTATGTAGAGCCGCATCTCCAAGTGAGCTAGAGAGAACATTTCCTCATGTGGGGGCTGGGGAAGATAGATCAGGCTCAGAGGGTCAGAGGAAGCCTAGGATGTGTCCTGGATGAGAGCCCAGAGGCCTTGTTTTTTAAGTACCACGAAGCCGAGACACACATAGGAAAGAAATGGCTTGGGGGAGCATAAAACAGGATAGGATTAGAAGGGGGAGTTGAATATATCATCTTCAAGGCCTGGCCAAGCTGGACTTTGTTACTACGCCATGTGCCTGGAATCTCTCAACCTGGGCAGCAGTGGTCTTTGGGAAAGTGCTTGCACTTTCTGAGATCTGATCTTTGTGTTCTGCCTGCAAATGTCTTGATTGTGATTCATGAAGGAGGAGGGGCTACCGAGGGTGAGAAAGCAATAGAACTGTCATTTAGAGAAGGGCATCTGCTTGGATGGCTGAGTGGTGGGGGACTGCTTCACTCACGGGTGGAATGCGTGCCCAGAGTCAGGCACTAGATGAAGAGAAGCACTGTGAGGAGGAAGCTTTGCACTGGGCAATGAGCTCACTGCGAAATAGTTGTTAATTATATTAATAAATCAAAGGCTCTTGAAACATGATGGGAGAGTTTGATGTCAAGTATCTCCGCACCGTGGGTCAGCAACATCTGCTGAGAGCAACCAGAGTCAGGAGCCTTGGGGTTGTTGTAAGTTGTTCCAGTTCCTAGAAGCCATCAGGGAGATCCAAAGTACATGAAGAGGCTCTTAATGAATGGGCCACCTCAGGGGTCTTCAAGGGGTCCAGCAGATAACAGTGCAATCCTCTTCAAGAGTCCCTGGCTAAAAGCAACAGGATGTTCCATTGAAACAGTCTTTGCAGGTGGAGGAGAGAGACAGACACAGGGGTAGGAATGGATGGGCATGGATATGATTATGCATGGGAGTTGGGGAAGACTGGGTGAGCCAAAAAGCAGTATTGCACTTGAGTGATAAAGAGAGGGAGGGCACAGAGGGCACCGGGCATCAGCGTCCAAGACTATCGTGCTTTCTACAGAAGGTTCAGCAAGTCTTAGATACTTGGGTCAACCCAAAGTCAGCTGTTAGAAGACTCTGGTTCTTTTAGACAGACTTGCCTTTGCACACTGCCACACACTGCTATAAGCTTAGCACATTCAGTGGGAGCTACATAGTTTTAGCCTAAGAGCCAGCATAGATTTCAGAGCCCTGCAGCTGGGGCCCTGGGAGCTCACTGTCTTGTCTCCTATTGCTGGAAGCCCAAAAGGCAGGTTCTCACAGATGTTCCAACTTCCAGTACAATTACTTCCCAATAAGCTGCCTTCTGGAAGAGGACTAGACATAGAACTTTACTGGAACGAGGACTCAAGCCAATTGCAGTGCCTAGCCTGCAGTTGTCACTCCATAAATATGTGTCAAATGACTCACAACCAAACCCAACCCTGGGAAACTAATCCAGTGATAAAGCATTTGTTTTTGTTTGGCTAAATGTACCCCTCCAAACGAGATTGATTCATCTCTTTCCTAAATACTCCCCTATTGTGACATTAATCTATTTTGGCAATGGACCTCCAGGACCTTTCAATGCCAGCTGTAAATGTCCTGCATGGTGAGTGTCCTAGTGGCGTGGCCTGCTGGGCCCTTGAGGTCTTTCCAGTTGTGTGTAGACAGCAGGGTTTGCTGGATTAACTCACTCAGGCATGGCTTTGGTCCAGCAGAGCCACCTTGGGGTCAGATTTGCCAGGAGACAGGAATCTGAGTAAAGGTTCATTTCGCTTCTGGAAGGCATTGCTGTGTGTGTGTGTCTCTTTCATCACCGTGGCTCCCGCCTGTCCCCGCTCCTCTGCCTGACATGTACTGTGTTTGTCCCCTTGGAGACCGTGTCCACGGCAGCAAGCCTGCAGCAGACTCAACAGCCAGCTGAGGAAAGGGGCTGAAAGAAGCCACAGGCACTGAGAATTTGAGTTTAAGACAGGGGCAGTAGTAGCAGCAACCCATAGGACCGGCCTCCGAGGCCCCCCAGGACTCAAGAGGTCAGGGATGCAGGGACAGTCCCTGATTTGCTTCTCCGGGGATCCTGGAGCCCTCCCTGATGTGTGTTTTCTTCTGACAGTGCAGGCGGATGCTCCACATCCATCTTCCCCACACAGGCTTCTGCCTGGAGAGGAAGATAAAGCAGCTTGTTCCTCCCTCACTAATGCATTACCGCGGTGTGGCCTGTGGCAAACAAGGACCAATTATTGAGTGTGGGTGTGGGTGTGGGTGTGAGCATGTGCAGAGCCGAGGCTGAGGAGAGGTAAGGAAAGAAAGGTAAGTGAATGTTGTATCTCACAGACCACCGATAACGATAACATTTTCAACAGGACCTGCTAAAGCCAGTAGCTTAGAATCCCAAGACAATAGTAGTGATCAGTGGTGGCTGGTACTTCCGTAGTACCTGAACCCAGTAGGCGCTTCTCTAAGCTCTTTACATATACTAAGTCACTTAATCCTAACATTGCCTCCTGAAGAAAGCCTTCCCAACAAGCGCCATTTTACAGATAGGTAAAACAAGGTCATAGCAAAGCCCCATAAGATGCTTCAGGTAGCACCCTGCCAGTCCTGATGCTCTTCACCTGCAGCCCATAGGCTCTGCTGTCAGCCTGCTGCTCGACGGCAGGTCCTTTAGCTTGAGTGAGAAGAAAAAGTTGAAACATAACCTAAGAAAGAGTGAAGGCTTGCAAATCTCTCAGCACACTGCTAAAGCCAAGGAGAAATGCAGTCCTTATGTCTGGAAGAAAAAGAAAGGAGCCCCACGTCCCCTACAACCAACTATCTAAACGCCTTAGGTTGGTGGAGGACACTGTTCTTGGCACCAGAAAGGCTGGGAAATGTTGGAATGGATGGTGCTTGGGAATTGCTTTGGGGAACAAATTCTGCCTCTGTGCTTTTTGCTTGTTCTTTTCTTCCTAGGAGTGAAGTGGCCAGACAATCGTGGTCACGTGTGTTTTCCAGTGTGTGGGGCTGTGAATGAACCCATGCAGGGCCTGGGAGCTGTGGAGGCTTAGACACCTCTCTCTGATCCCCGGACGCCATGCAATGAGAATTGATACTCAACATGCTGTGCTCTGCAACGCTGCAAATGCCTTTTGATGATTAAAGAAAGATTGGATTGTTGCGCCTTGTTTTGGCATTACCGTATGTCTTATTGTATTTTTTACTGTATTAAGACTCATTAACCTTTGAAAACTGGTTTTGTGGACATGAAAGCTCTTCTGATTCCCTGTTGTTGTGTGACAAATCACCCCACAGTTTAGCAGTCTGAAACAAAACCAGCCATTGTATTATCTCCCGCCGCTTTCTGTGTGTCAGAAATTGTATGGGCTCTGCAGGGACCTCTGACAGTGGCTGCTTAGAAGGGAGCTGGGGCTTCGGTACCTGGAGAGAGAAACTGGCTGAGCATTTCCCTCAGGCCCTCCTAGTACTCTTTTAGTATCGGCTGTTCTGGGCTTTGTCACAACTTGAGGACCTCATATAGTGAGACATAGCCCATGGGAGCTCCTATTCTGAGCAGTCTACTGAACCAGCCAGAAGCCATATTGTCTTTTATGACCAGATATTGAAAGTCATATAGGCTTACTCTTGCTACCATTAGACTTAGGGAAGGGGAACCCAGATTTCACTTCTCCATTAATAGTGTCAAAGTCACCTCACAAGAATGGCTTGTGGACTCTAAGATATCTGGAAACAACAGAGTATACAAGGGGATCCATGAGCCAGCCTGTGTCCCTGCTAGGTACACCCGGGGCACGTAGCTGCTTAGGACAAAGCTAGAGGGCTGAGTGGAGACTTTCATGCAGCAGGAATCTTGGGAAGTTAGAGCTGAAGGGAGATGCTGAGGGGTGAACTGACTAGGCTTAAGAGGGATGGGGTGACAGAGGGGCAGAGAAACAGCAAACACTGTGACTTGGGCCCCTTTTCCCAGTGGAGAGGAGCACTGGCTTACATTAGGGATGATGTTGGAGGGGGAGGACAAGATGGTTCAGGGCATAACAGCCTAGGGAAACCTCTAATTCAGATTTGGAAATGAGAAGGGATTAAAGGTAGGAGGCCATGCTTAGAGCGGCAAGTTAGGGCTGAGGGTTGCTATGTCTCTTGCAAGAAGCCCTGGGAAAGGGCTTTGTAAAGGGAGAGACCTCAGACCTCCCAGGCATTGTTGCTTAGTGTTAACATTCTCCAGCCTCCAGCAGCCTGCACCTCAGACAGATGGGAAAAGTTCCTCTCCAAAGGGGAGTGGACCAGGACCCCAGGAATGTAGGTCCAGGGGCTGTGTCCCAAAGCTCTGCCTGGGAGCACATGGCCCAGAGCCAGGCCTACATGAGAAATTGATTACATGGCCACCTCGACCGCTTAAGGCCTCGGCAAGCAGAGAGCAGCATCTATAAAGTGCCGCCCCCCACGCTGGGGGCCTCAGCGGCCTCTGTTTGAAGGTAAATCCATCCATAAGCCTGCCGTCACTCCAGGCTTAATGTACATGATTTCTGGCATTTACAGCAGCACAGCTCCGAACGCTGGGAGAAACTCCAGCAGAATAATTTGCTGGGGGAGGTGAGGAGAGTGGCAATTGCTCATGGCACATCTGAACAGCTTCTGCTCCCTGGAAAACAAGTTCCCTGACAGTGCCTAGCCTACCGGGCCCTCTCTGGGGCTAACCCTGCTGCTAAGGAGGCCTGTTCTGCTTGTTCTGCTCCGGGATGGGGGGAGGATTGTGCTGCCTTTGCTCATCGAGGGGATGGAAGCCCCTGCTTGGCTCTGGTGAGCGGAGCGTGAGGTCAGGGAGGGTGGAGGCCCAGCGGTGCTTTGTAGCATGAAGCAGCTGGGCAGAGGGCTGGGCTTGGCCTCCAGGACCCTGAAGATTTTGTTAGACTCAGGCTAAACACTCTTTGGGGGAGGGGGCTGGGGTTTTGCCACAATTCTTACATCTGGGGGACTTCCTGTTTCTCCAAGAGCATATTCTAGCATCTGTTTCTGTCCGGCTTTCTCCTCCCTATCCTCAGTCTACCTCATATTTTTCTTGTTTTCCCTGCTTCTGTTTCTCAGACTATCTCCTTTTCAGTCTCTGTATCTCTTTAAACGTCTCTTTGGGTCTGACCCCCCTTCTTCATTTTGCCTCCTTCCCTCTCCCCTGGCTGCCTTCCTCCCAGTTTCTCTCTTTCCAGGCCTCCACAGTAATGCCTCTTCCCAGGCAGACATAGGTGTTTTTGAACCCGGCACAATGTTGAAGTGCTTTCCTTTTCCTGGTCCCAGTAGCACCTTGGGCTCTGCTCATTGTCCCTACCCTGAAGTTGTTCCCGGCCAGGTTAGCTAGCAAGGCCCACACTGTGGTCAGAATGGACAGACTCTCCTCACAGCTACACGGTCTATTTTCACCAAGGTTTTCTCCGTGGTCTGCAGGCTCATGGCTTGCCTCTATGTGCAGGTTGGAAACATACATATGCACACTCCCCAGAAGCCAAGCCTCCAGGGGCTGCTCTGTTGCAGTCCATTTCCCTGCAGCAGGGATTGGATCCTTTCCTCCTGCCTCCTCTAATGATCCGACTCAAGAGCGCTCAGTAGCTGCCTGATACTGGATTCGGATGAGGTGAAACTCTTGTTCTGGTCTCTTTTCTATAAAAATAGACTTTGAGGGGAGCTTCCCCAGAAAACCCTTAGAAGCGGGTTCACATTGAGGGTGGTGTTTTAGGAAGTGCTTCCTAGAGCCTGATCCAGAAGAAAGGGAAGCTGGGTAGGCAGGGTTGGAGTGCTATAAACATATGGTGTCAGGCAGGGGCCTTGAAGGGGAAGCCTTAGAAGTTGCATCCTGGCTCTGAGCGATCTACTCAAGGGAAAAACAAACGCAAAGGCCAGTTCTTTGTTACTAGCTATGGGATCCTGGGGTGGGGATGGGAAGTCCTGGATGTGGATACAAAGGTTCTGGGCATCAATCTTAGGAAGATTGGCTGTGGCTTCATACCACTGGCTAACTGTTCCCTATCTTCTCAAACTTCTTCTCCAGGTATGTGTGCTATGGTGGACCATAGTTCTATCCAAGAGGGTTGGTATAAGGGGAAGCCTTGCAGAAGTAAAAGAAGTCTGTGTTTACTCTCTGCAATTAAAAAAAGAACGGGTTCGTGGTACCTTTGTTTCTGGAGTTGGTGTGAGCTTATTGTTGGAGACAACTATGATTAGGCATGTTACTTTCCAACAGTGCCTTATCTGAGATATAGGGGATTTTGAGGAATTTTTTTTTTTGCATAGCTAATGTAAGCCATATTAATGTGGGAGAGCCCCCTTTCCATAACTGCCGGGCTTTATGTGGTAGAGTTTGGCATTAGTGACTCCACTTTGATCCTGCTAATGCTCCACACCATCGAGGCTACCCTACTCAATGGCAAGCCTAACTACCCTATGAACTGTAGTGCATTCACCTAGTATTTAGATATGAGTCAGACATGACTCTATATATGCTTCATAATTCATCAAATCCTTACAAGCCTATGAAGGAGGTTCTGTTGTTGCCTCTATTTTACAGACACAGAAGACAGCAGAGAGAGGTAATATTCCCTTTAGACCACTTAGATAAGAGCACTTGCTGTGTGAGTGTGTGAACCTGAGCTTGGATCCCAGCACCCACACAAAGATCTGTATCTTAATGTTCACTTGCTGTCTGCCAGGCAGGTTGGAGGTTCAGTTAGAGAGCTTATCTCAAATGGATAATGCGGAGAGTAATAGAGCAGAATTCTGGACATACCTACATTTGAGCATATACTTGTGCATAACAAGTATATATATGCAGCACCCCTTTCTCCCTTTTTTCTTTCTCCCTCTTTCCCCCTCCTTCTAGTTCCTCCTCCTCCTTTTTCCTTCTCCTCCTCTCCCCTCCCCCTCCTCTTCTTCCCTACCAATACCATCACATGGACCTATACTCAGGGTCTCATGTAAACTGAATTGCTACCCAAAAGCTTCAGCACATAAAAGCATCCTGTGGGTTAGACCTCAGTGTGTATATTTGGGACCCATAGACATTGGTCCATAACACATCCATCTGGACTGTGCTGTGCTGTGGGCACCTCACGTGTACAGCTAGGGGATCTCTGGGACATTGGCCACCTGGATCCTGTGATGTCTTTTGCTCCCCTCCTACACCTACCTCTAAAGCAAAAGACAGAAACAGTCTAAAAACTTCAGACAATTTACATGAGATCCGCCATGTCCCACAGACCACCCCCACTGCCACAGTTGCCAGAGCCCTGTGGAACATGGAGATGGGAAGTTGTAACAGAATCTCAGACAGTGTGTGCTCATGAACTGAACAGATGGGAAAATGCAGAAAGGGAAGGAAAACAAAGCAAAAGAAGAAGCGCGAGTTAGAAAATCAGAGGGTACCTTTAGTGGTGGCATGACTGCCATCTCAAACACCTTTTGTGAAATCCTGCAGACCGGAGGGGCTGATAGGCCTTACATTTTATAGCAGCCTGGGAGGATTATGGAGGCCAAATGCAAACCTAACTGGAAGAGGGGGTGAGTGGGAGAGAAGCAGCACATCTTGGAGACAGAGAGATCTAGCTCTCCATGACACCCCAGGCCCGGAGCAGCCAGAGGGATGTTATGGGAGAGATAAACCTCTATGTTGAGGGCAGGGAACAGGTTTCCCAAGCAATTCTGGTCTCCAGGATCTTCTTTCTGCACCAGTGCAACACCCTTTGCCCATTTTCCTGTATGCCTGCTGCTAGCTGCCTTTAGCTGATGGAGCTCAGCCTCAGGGATTTCTGTAGGACAGCTTTCTCTTTCTCAGGGGACTGCCACAACTTCTTTTGCTGGCCGGGAGCAACAGAACTTGAGGACTCCTGCTGCCTTTGAGTTGCCAAGGGCCTATAACTGCTGTCTGTCTGCGAGGGTGTACTCCAACTTTCATGTTCCTGGTGAGTATGTCGTTTAGGTTCGGCCGTCTCTGTCTCTGTTATCAACTGTGGGACTACATTTACGTCAGACTTTTGTTGAGCCTGATCTTCCCCTGAGGCCCTCAGCCCTACGTTCTTTGTCCTGCTGGGGGTTGGCGAGGGCATTTATCAGTGGTGTGGTGCTGTGTGACTGTGATAGCAGCATTCAAGAGGCAGAAGCAGGAGAACTGTTGTAAATTCAAAGCCAGCCTGAGCTATATAGTGAGTTTGGGCCCAGTCAAGGATGTGTAGCAAGCCATTTGCTAGGAATCCTTGACTCAGGGCCTCTGGCTGTGGAATCAGACGGACAACAGTTAAGTGCCCTGAGCTCCTGAAGAATCAATTAGCCCCTTGGCTCTTCAAAGCATCCCCAGCAACATTGCTAGGAAACCGGTTCAGAGCAAGCACGAATCACCCAGACTCACACCTGGGTAATTTCAGACTTTAATACTGCATGGTAGGCACCCCATTTTCACTTACAAATACTTTCCTTCCTCTAGATTTCTACAGAGGGTTTCCTGGCCCTCTGGGAGCTCAACATTCCTTCAAATCTTGACATTCCCCCCAAAGAATACTCTATGTATCTACTACCCAAGAATTAGGCACGGGGGTGCCCTGATGGGAGGCTTTTGTGCAGGTTACCTTGTTGTGAGCTTTTATACCTGCTCAAGACCCCCACAAAAGGCACCTCAAGACCTCTAGGCATTGCCCTAAACCTGAAGTCACTTTGGATTCCAGCAACTACAAGAGTGATAAACACCTTTATGATGAAGGGATGAAACCACCCCCATGCAGCAGCGAGCTGAAGGACCACCCAGAAATGAGGAAAGTTATCTTTAAATGCAAAGCTGTATCTCTGGGCAACTAAATCATCTCCTCAAGTAATAAGAACTTCAGACCACCTTACAGAAAAGAGAGACAGTAATCAGACCATACCTGGGTTTGTACTGCTACTTGCAAAATAAAGATAGGAAGGCAAGAGGTAGTCTCGTGCTGTAGATTCTTTATTTTGTTTATGTGAGTTCTTTAAAGACAGGCTTGACAGCACTAGACTCTCCCCATTTTTTTAAAAAACAGTGCTAGGAATTAGACTTAGTGTCTCAAACATGCTAGGCAACTGCTTTATCACTGAACTGTATTGCTTTTCCAACTGTGCTCCCCAACAAGGTCAATGTTGATCTAATCTCCTCTTGGTGCTTTTCACCTTCTTTTACTCTCCTCTCTCCTTTAAAAGTAGAGTCGCAATATTTAGCTCTAGCTGTCCTGGAACTTGCTATGTAGACCAAGCTGGCCTCATGCTCTCAGAGATCCTACCCAAGTGATGAGATTAAAGGTGTGTTCCACCATACTCTGCCTGGTTTCTTTCTTTTAAGATAGGGTCCCATGCAAGCCACACTGGCATCAAACTTAATCTGAAACTGAGGGTGACCTTGAACTTCTGATCCTCTTGCCTCTATCTTCTAAGTGCTAGGGTTACAGGTACACACCACTATATCTGGTTTATATTGTGCTGAGAGTTGATCCCAGGGTGTTGTGTATGCCAGGCAACCACTATGACCACTGAGCTATATCCCCAGCCCTTACTCAGGCCTCTTGTTGTCTTAGTTTGGGTTTTACTGCTGCAGTGAAACACCATGACCAAGATCAAGTTGGGGAGGAAGGGGTATATTCAGTTTATACTTCCATATCACTGTTCATCATTGAAGGAAGTCCAGACAGGAACCTGGAGGCAGGAGCTGATGCAGAGACCATGGAGGATGCTGCTTACTGGCTTGTTCCTCATGGCTTGCTCAGCTTGCTTTTTTAATGAAATTAAGAACTACCAACACAGATGAAGCAATGGGCTGGGCCTTCCCCCATCAATCACTAATTGAGAAAATGCTGTCCATGTGGATTTCATAGAAGCATTTTCTCAACTGAGGACATCTCCTTTCAGATAACTTTAGCTTGGGTCAAGTTGACATAAAACTTTCCAGCACATGCATTAAAAAGAGTTTAATTAATAAATTATTATTGCTTACAATTTTAAATAGTATCTGACAGACTCATACATTCACATAATGAGTTCTAGTCATTTTCACCTTCCACCTACTCTCATCCTGCTCCCACTCGGAAACTTCTTTATCACCATGTCCCTTCCTATTTTCCTGTCTTCTTTCTGTGTGTAGTCTACTGAGTTGGATTGTAATTGCTTGCCAAGCACGGGTGGGATGTTATTTACAGTAGCAAGGGCAACTTCTCGTGGCTATCCCACTAAAGAAAGCATCATTGGCTCCTGTAGCAACTCTGAGCTGCCACTTGTCCCTCAGGGAGCTCTGGGGCCTCATGGGTCATCTTCTCCTTCAGGAAGAAATGTAAATAGGCCCAATCTTGTACGGGTCTTGTGCAGATAGCCACAGCTTCAGTGAGTTTATTAGTATAAAGGCTTTGCACAGAAACTATCTTTTTTTTGCTGCACGTCTTCTCATCTTCTGGCTCTTACAGTCCATCCATCTCATCTCCACTGATGTTCTCTGAGCCTTGGAGGTGGGGACTGTTGTGGCATGTAGGTTCAAGCACTCCACTATCACTTATTCTTAGCAGTTATCCCCATCCGATGCAGCAAGAAGCACCTCGGACGAAGGCTAAGCATTAAAGTATTCTTTGGCTACAAGCATGGGTATTCAGAAGGCAGTTTTGTACCATGACCATTTATTTAGGAAATAATAGCAGGAGCTTTCCTTGCTAAGGACTTGTAACTTCCCCAGCCATGGGTTCTTAACAAGTTTGTAGAACCAGTGTGAGTCCCCTCCTGTGGAGCCAGCCTCAAATCTAATCAGACACTGATCATAACCCTTGTAATGGTCATGCAGGCGTATTTTATTATAGTTCACAGGATTCACAATTAAGTAGGACTGTTGATGGTGTAGCAGCCTGCATAGCATCTTCTGGTGATGAAGGCTATATAGGAGAGTTGATGCTTCCAGTTCAGCTCCAGTTTTATTACTCTATGTCCTATGTTTAATGTTTGTGGTATTTTCAGCAATGAGGTCTTACCACCAAGTTCTGATGGACAAACAAAAGCAATAGTCAATGAACTATCGTGCTTGGGGGCTTCCTGGGACTCTCTGGCCAACGCCTCGTAGAGAAATAGCCTACACCTGGCCAACAAGTCTTCTGTTTTGTTTTTTCGAGACAGGGTTTCTCTGTATAGCCCTGGCTGTCCTGGAACTCACTCTGTAGTCCAGGCTGACCTCGAACTCAGAAATCTGCCTGTTTCTGCCTCCCAAGTGCTGGGATTAAAGGCGTGTGCCACCACTGCCTGGCTGGCTAACAACTCTTAGAGAAACTCTTTGGGCATTTTGTCTAGGCTCCGCCCCACAGTTACCTGGCAACAGCCAGGCACACTCACTATCAAAGGGGCTGCTTGCCCCTCCTCTCTCTTTGCTCTCTTGCTCTTTCTCCCTCTCTCT
>NC_034613.1:4603859-4620107 GCF_900095145.1 Mus pahari | reverse complement strand
ATAGCCTCACAAGAGACAGCTATATCAGGGTCCTTTCAGCCAAATCTTGCTGGTGTATGTAATAGTGTCTGTGTTTGGTGGCTGATTATGGGATGGACCCCTGGGTGGGGCAGTTTTTGGATTTACCTCGTCCTTTTAATTAGTGTATTGAAATGTGTAGCTGAGTCTAGGCTGCTGGGGCTGCTGGAGTATCTGCTTTCATCTTAAAAGATGGTCAAGCAAGCAGACAGTTGTGATGGAAGGAACGGTCTGTGAAGAGTCCCTTTTTGCCATAGGACTTGATGAGTGGGTCAGACAGTCATGGCTGTTTTAGGGATGGAGGGATGTTGTAAAGGGGAATTCTCCTGCCTGCACTGGAACTACTTGGAGAAGGTAAAGTCTTTTCCTTGAGGCAGCTTCTCTTCAGTCACTGTTCATTCTAAGTTGTGTGTGTGTGTGTGTGTGTGTGTGTGTGTGTGTGTGTGTGTGTGTGTATGTGTGTAGATGTGCATGCCCTTCTTGTGCCTGTGAAGGCCAAGTCTTCCTCAATTGCTCTCTAACTTATTTAATGAGACAGAACCTCTCACTGAGATTGGAACTCACTGACGGGGTTGGTGGGCCAGCAAGCTCCAGCTATCTCTGGCTCTCAGTGGATCCTGGTCCTGGCTGTTTACATGGACGATAGCAATCTGAACGCAGGTCCTGATGTTTGCACATTTCTCACTGAGCCATATCACTAGATCCCTTCTGCAGCTTTTCAAAATGTGTCTTGTTCATTTTTATGCAACTGACCTACTGACTTTCGTTTAATTTTTAGCTTAAAAATGTGTGTTGTGCGGGGGGGGGGGCGGTGAGAGACAGAGGAGGTTGGGGGACAATACCACACTGGATGTGGTCTATATGCTTGTGGAGGAGTACTGGGATTACAGATGCACACTATGGCATCTCTTTTGTTCCATGGGTATGGGTCCTAGGGATTGAAAGCAAAGGTTAGGCTTGTATTGTTCATGCCATACTAGCCTGTTGGGTAGTCCCCCTCCCCCAAGCTAGCTTGCTGTATTTCTTCTAGTTACTGTTATTACGTTATTATTATCATTATATTGCTCCTCACTGTCTGCTCAGGACTCTGTTCTAGCTGCTTTGTGAGGATTATATTACCTGGTAGGTTCCTAGGTCCTCTGGCTCTTGGTTGTGACCAATGAGAAGCACCCACAAGAGTTTAAGAGGAAGGGAGCAGGGCGAGGCTGGGGACTGAATTATCTCAAATCTCTCTTTCTAACTCATAACATTGGCAGTGTTTGTGTAAACGACTTGGCAGAAAGGAAGATGTTCTAAAGAGACCCGTTGTGTCTTTCAATCTGATTATCAGACTGTTGAAACAGTGGATCCCAAAGAAATGGGAATTTCCCCAGGAATCTCATGCTGGGAAGAGGGAAAGGCACCACACAGAGGGATGAACTCGTCTCCCAGAAAGAGTTTTCACACAGTTCTAACAAAGTGTCAGACTGCCTTATGGGATGAAGCTGAAGCCCAGACAATGAATGATGGGTCAATGGTGGGCGGGATCGCACCTTGGCTGGGACTGCTTAGATGTGCAAATCCTTGGCCTTCTATTTAAACTTTGATCTCACTTAAGAACCCTAAAGGCTGACTTGGGGGGTTTCCCTGCTGGATCTCTTTGTCCCTCTTCTGAATATGGGCACACTGAATCAATCTTTTCTTGCTTTCCACTTTTAATTTGGTTCCTTTAATCAGCTTAGTGAGGACAGGTGGTCAGATCTGACTTGGGGCACAGGCTGTGACCCCCAAGTTTGATAATAGTCGTAGTATTTCTGTATACACAGCTCCTGTCCTGTCCAGCGGTTGGTTTCTCATAGTTGCCTTGCTGAATGGGGGCAAAGCCGCTTGCTCCCAGCGCTGGTTCAGGGAGGAGCTTGTTAAAAGCTGCTGGATGCTTCATTGTGCCTCGTTGTGTTCCTATCACCTCAACACTGCCTCCACCTTTGCAAACAGTCTGCCCTTAGAGCCACTTCAGTTAAATTTTCAGAGCATGCAAATGGCCCCTGCTGGGTCCCAGACATGTGCAATTTAATTTTCTTGACTAAGTTCGGTAAAAGACTTTCTAGGCTTAATTTTTCATCCATCTTAATAGCTTTTCTTTCTGGCTTTGTCTTACCTGGAAACTTGCTGAACAAACTTTTCTTGCTGTCTAAAGCCTGCCAAGTCCACACTGCACCCAGCTACTAACCAGGGAAGGGGATTTGAAAAGTCCACACTTTAAGCTGGGATCACATTGCCTACAAGAGTCTGCTGTCTCCCTTCTCCACTCAGGAATTGTGGGAAAGCAAGCTAGAGAATCATTCATGTAGATGGAAGAGGGTGAACCTAGGAAAATGGTTGAACCACAGTTATAATCTGGCCATATATATATATATATACATATATATTCATCTGAGTCACTGGGGAAAATGCTGCTTAGGACAGATTGAGAGGAGTCCGGCTTGTCACTACCGAGTTCCCCGAAGACTGGCATCAGTGGAGAGGGACACTTGTAGAAGACAGTGCCAATGCTCACTGACGGCCACCTGACTAGATCTCATTGGCCAGCCTCCCCTTGTTCCCATGTGACTGAATTCTGATCAGTGGCATGTGGGTGGAGATGATACCTAGCATTTCTACCCTTGACATCCAGAAACCTTCTTAGTCATATGTTGAGAGTGGCAGCATCTTGTGATGGAAAGACCCTTGTGGAGAGATGACCATGGGAAAACTAGGCCCTTCTTGCTGGTAATATGTTGTGGGTGTGTAAACAAGAAACTTTACTGTTTAGGACACTAGATGTAGGAGTTAGAATAGTTAGTTAGTCCACCCTGACTAATAAAAGAGTGGGTACCAGAAGTGACCAAACCCACATACACATGCATACAGTTAGTTAGTCAACCAGCTATGACTCAGCAAATTATAGTACTAGCTGGCCCATTTTGGTGTTTTCTACAAAGGAAAGCTGTGAGCTCTTGAAAAATGCTTTCTTAGATCAAGAATATGCATAAATTCTCTCACCTCCACCAGGCAGCAGAGTCTTATTTATCAACTAAAAAAAAAAAAGTTGTAAAATTTGTTTGGTCTGGTTTGCATGTAGTGATTCTATGATTCTCTCTCCTAATCCTTCTGTTCCTTCCTCCATTTTTAAAAGTCTCTCTAATAGTCAACTTAAATTTCTTTGTAGAAAACATCCTCAACTTTATGAACCTATAATTCTTGAGAAATCTGCTTTTTTCCCTATTTTTTTCCTTTTTAGAAAACAAAACATTTATTCTCTTTTAGCCAATTTGGCTTCCACAAATGTAGAATAATATGGACTTCTCTACCCTGTCACAGAAAGTGCCAGAACTTATGACAAATTAACTCCATTCCCTTTCTCTTACTGGAATAGCTTACACTTACCCAGCTATGCGCCAGTATTCTCCACAGTGTGTACTTACTGACACAATGAATACTTACCCAAATCTGCTAATACATCAGCCCCATTTCGGGACTACGGGATGGCTCAGCTGGAAAAGTGTTTGCCTTAAAAGCATGACAACCTGAATTCCATCCCTAGAACTCATGTAAACTTGCCAGGTGTGGTGGCCTACCTTTATAATCCCAGCCATAGGGAAGTGGGGATAGGACAATCCCCAAGGCTCACTGCCCAGCCAATGTTGAGTACCTGGTGAACTCCAGATCCTCCAAAAGACCCTCTTTCAAAGGAGGTAGATTGTGCTCCAGACAATGACACCTGAGATTGTCCTCTGTAACAGCTCTCCCCACACTTGCACACACACACACACACACACACACACACACATACATGCGATATGTGCACACACACGTACCCATAAAATAATTAAAATATTCGGGAATTTTGGAAAAGTGATTTATAAGGAGGCAATTCCATCAAAGGCTGCTTACCTTGTGTGAGGCACAGCTAGGATTCTCACTCTGCCTTCAGCGGCCACTCATGGCTGCATCCACTGCTGCTGACATCTAGTCTGTGTTTGGTTTGTTCTGACCATTCTCTGCTTCCTTTCTCACACAATCATCTGTACTGTGCCCTCTCAAGCAGTGAATGCAGATGAGGTTCTGCAACTCAGCAAGATTACATGACTACTCAGAGGCCAGGAAGTCCAGGCCACTGGGCAATATAAGCCAAGTGCATCACTACCAGAGGGATGAAGGGAGTGGAAAGATCCATGGCTCTCTTGCCTCTGCTCAGCCTTGACATCCTGGAGCCTGACAAAGCAACCTTCTTGGACACCCACTCAGTTGCTACCTGGTAACTTCCCTTGAAACACTGGAAGTGGGGGGGGGGCAAAGGAGAGGCAACACGCCTGCAATGTAATTAACACTATAACAACTTGTTTCCCTCTTGGAGAATTACACCATTAGCTGCTTCAATTGTGCATGAAATATAAATTACATTACTCGGAGGCATCATGTCGGAGCAGACGAGATGCTAAGTGACGAGGCTCTCCAGGGTGCATCCCCCTCCCCAGCCAGCGGGTCAGAAGGAACATGGTCCCCGAGGCTGAGTGCCAGCCCATCAGTCTGTCATCTCCTTGGCTGTTCTTACCTAAAGAACCCACTATGAAGAATTGTTCCTGAGCTATATTGGGCATCCTAGCGTTTTTTTCTATTCATTCATAGGTTCATAATTTCACACTTTCCTTTTCTCTTCCCCAGTTCTCTCCACCCCACACAAGCAGCAAACAGAAGGTATTTTCTTGCTTTTTGGTATGTACATGTGTATACATGCATGCTTATATCCTTGTGTGCATGTCTATGTGGGTACCCATTATATTTATTTGTTAATTTTAAAATGACTTACTATTATTAGTGTATGTATGTATGTATGTATGTATGTGAATGTGGACACATGTGCATGCATGCTCGTGTGTGTGTGTGTGTGTGTGTGTGATGTATGAATGTGAGCATGGATGTACCACAGCATGTGCATGGTGGTTAGAGGGCAGCTTGTGGAGTCCGTTCTCTTCTTCCCCTTTGTAATCTCTTCCTGAAATGAAACTCAGGCCATCAGCCTTGCATGCCATGCTCTTTACCCTCTGAACTATGTCTACTGCTCATGGGTGCATATTTCAACTGACCAGAGGAGTCAGTCCAGAAGATTAAATACTTGCCAAAGCAGTGTAAAGAGGATGAGCAGCTTTACCTGAGAATGGGTGGAAGCAGTCCTTCACCGTTGGGTCTAAATGACTTTGAGTTTGTAGGAAATACTGGCAACTCCACCCTGACCTCCCCACCCCCATCAGACCCTCACAGTTCCCTTATTTCTACAGCAGCTCTCTGGGCATGGTCATTAGCCAGCTTGAGAGCCCTGCCAACTGTGAGCAGTGCTGGTTTGGGAGGGTGCTGGGAAATGAGACGCCTGCTTTCAGTCCACCATCCTTCTTGCAGCACCTACAATAAAGGGACTTTCCAAACTCTAGTGTCTTAAGAAGGTTACATTGCATTCTCTATGACATGGGCTAATTTGGGTCTCTTTCCATTCTGGGAAAGGAAGTGGCATCAAGGATGATCAGTAGTGACCACCAATGTGACTTTTAAGGACCTGCTACCCTTCAATCTTTGGGTCGCTCTTCTCAACCCCTGGTGCCTGGTCCCATGGGAATACTAGAGAAGACTGCCCTTGGGTGCTGTTAGCAGCTGCTGGGAAGGCTTTGAGCCAGTTCCTCTCACCAGAGCCTATGTTAATGGGCAGGCAGGAAGTTTGGAAAGCAAGCCTGAAGCTGCAGGAGAAATTTGGGAAAATATCGTGCAATTACCCTAATGACAGCTGTACAAATCACACAACTGCTCCTCAAGTCCCCTGCCTGCAAGCAGAGCCAAAACCCACATATGGATTCAAGGAGACCTGCAGAAGGCCGCAGGGTGGGGGAGGGAGAGCCAAAAGACTCCACGGGCTCTGCTCCTGATGGGAAGGAGAAGGTTGCTCCCTCAAAGTCCTCTCCAGCTCTGTCCTATTTGGAGCAGACCCTTCCTGTGGAAATTCTTCCATCTTCTGTCTGTCTCTTCCTAGTTTCCTCCCTCCCACCACTTCCCCCCCCCCTCTCAGACACTCCCAGTCCCAGAAACACTGAACAGGGGCTCACAAGATAGGGTGACAGCTGGGGGCTGTTATTGTCCTGGCCTGGGAAACCTCCTCCATTCTCTAAACCCAAATATTTTCTTGGCCAAGATCAAGCCTAGGATTGAGCCTGTCATTCTGCCTTTTCCTCTTTCTCAGGGAGCTGTTTGCCCTCCCACAGCCTGGGCACAGTCACCACTAACAGGATTCTCGTTCTCATGGAGCTGCCTATGCTGAGAAACTCCAGATCTACTGGATGGGAACAGGATGTTTCTGATGACCCATCCGGCTGTGCTACAGACCTGCAGTAGGTTTGTAATCATTATAGGGGTGGGGACCGACTGTTCTTCAATGGTCTGATTACAAATACAAGGTGTCTAGATAAGGTACTGGCAAGCCCACTATACAGAGTGGGAAACTGAGGCTTAAGAGGTACAAAGGCACTTACGACAGCTCTGGATTCTCTATGGTTGGTATAAACTGGAGTAGGTTGTCCTTCTTGGCCTGCAGGTACTAAAGTTCTAGGAGAATAGAAGACAGACAGTGCTCTCGCTTTGTGGGTCTAGAAGAGTCCAGAGTTACAGAGAGCAAGCCCTTTGGGAAAGCAGAGTCGGGAGCGAGAAGTGCTCCTGGGGAATCCGGAACAACCTCGTGCAAAGCAAAGACTAGAGGAGGAAAATGCTGGCTGTGACTTCCCAAGGATGCTTACTGAAGCATCCAAGGATGCCTGAAGATTAGGTCAGCTGCAAGGACATTAAAGGCCACGGGTCTAGTGACGATTCTGAAAGGAACCATTTTCTCAAGACGCAGGGCCTTCTAATGGAAATCATGACAACAAGGGCTACTATTTTGAGAAAAGTTACTCAGTGGCAGGCTTGGGTCCAAATGCTTTATGCGCACGCTCCACTCTCCTCAGCTGAAAGGGTACTTGTTATAGCTACGGCCTCGGTGGCTCGACTGCCTTGGGTTCTAATTAGAAGACCTTGGGCCAGTCGCAGGCCCTCTGCCTACCTCCTGCTTTGTCTGGAGATTGAGGTGACAAATGATTTTCACCTCAAAGGATTATAGAGGGTTAGGAGCATTCTCATTTGTGAAGGGCATGGGAAGCGGGTGGTGTTCAAAGTATGGGCAGTGACCGGTGCCATCGTCACTCCCAGGGTTCATTAGGAATGTGGTATCTCAGTCCCTCCCCCACATCCTGTATACTTAATAGTTCCCTGGAGGCTCGAGTGCATGTTGGAAGTCCTGGACAGTAAGAGTGTCAGGACCATGGGAAGTGCTCTCTGCTCTCTGGCTGTCATTAGTGTGATTATTATTCCATGTGATCCTGAGGCATGCTCTCCGCGCAGCAGATCAGAGCCACTCGAAAGCCTGACTTAGTTCCTACAGCCAGGTTTCTGGGCAAGGAAAGTGAGCTTGAACTCTCTTGGGGTTGCTGGTGTTAAAGCTTCAGTACTGAAGTTCACAGCCCTGTGTAAACTAGGATGGGTTAATCCCTCTCAGTGGTGGTGACTTCTTGGTGCTGATACCCTTGCTACTGAATGGTACACTATTATTACCAGTTGCATTGTCAAACGCGTTAAGGGGCCGGAGTATATGGCTCAGTTGATAGAGCACTAACCTAGTATGAACAAAGCCCGAGGTTCCATCCCCAGTAGGGTATAAACTTGTGTGGTCATGCGCTGTAGCTGCAATCCTAGGAGGACAGAGGAGGATCAGATGGTCAAAGTCATTTTTTACAACACAGGGAGTTTGAGAGCAGCCTGGGATATTTTGAGACTGTCTCAACACCAAACCAATAAACACAACTGTGGTTAGGTTGCATGTAAAACTGACCCTTACAAAGTACGATATGGTGGCCTTAAGTTCATCCCATGGGCACTGCAAGTACCACCACTATATATTATTGAAGTTTGTCATAATCACTCTTTAAGGGAAACACCATACTACCGAGCAGTCCTTTCTCTCTGCCACCCACCCATGCTTGGCAAAGTGAAACAACTTTCCATAGAGTTGCATTGCACATAAATGGAATGGTTAATGACGTTCACTTCCTATCGTGTTTTGTTTTATTGATTACTGTGTACTTGGGGAGCTGGGTCCACATGGCAGGATGCACATGTAGAAGCCCTTTCACCTTTGCATGGGTTCCAGGTTGGAACTCAGGCTGTCAGGCTTGCATGGCAAACACTTTTACTGGCTGAACCATCCAGCTGGACCTTAGCATCTCATTGTGAAAGGTCATCTGAATGGTAGCATGGATGAGAATTTTATTCCTTTGCATAGCTGACTGATATTCAATTGCATAGACAGACCAGCTTGCTCATCCATTTATCAGCTGCTGGGCATTTAGGCTGTTATGAACAACACTACTGGAAGCCATTGCTTCCTGTTCTTTAGGTATGTGGGAGGCTGCTAGATTCTGTGGTAATTCAGCCTTTAACATGATGAGGGAAAAAAAATGATCTTTAGCCCTACACTTCCTTCAGCACTGAAAAGGCCCTTAAGGTCCAGGCCGGAGCAGTCCTGAGTCTTGCCTCTGGCTCCTGGGTTGAACTGATGTGGAGCTCTGCCCAGGCTAGTGAGCTTCTATTTTAATTCTTCCCTACATTTCCATGCAAACTCATAGCAGGATGAGACAGCTCTACGCTGTTACTCAGTCACACTGAAGAAAATCCAACTGGACGCAGATCTAGCCTTGGTGAAAGGGGTACAAGGTCACAGCTATGGGCTAAGATTAGTCTATGTGATGTTAAGGGGTAAGAGTACCCCTTGGCAGGGCAAGTGCCAGGGAGGCAGTGCTGAAACCTATCATGAGCTTTACAGCTGTTGAATGCTGGATATTCAGGGTGTGTTGCCATTCAGAGATCAACTAATAACCTACGTCACCTCCGGATACTATCTATGGCCCCCATCAAGGAACGAGTTTAGAGGAAGGCCAATATGCAAGCAGCAGGGTGGGCCTGAAAACCTGACCCAGGCTATAGTAGTGATCAGTGATCACAGTCCCCCCCCCCAATTGTGGAAGGGGAATTGATTCTCTCAGGTTAGAAGCTTGGCAGGGGCTAAAGAAGCGAGAAGAAAGAGGAGGAGGTGGGGGAGGGAAATGTGGCAAATGGAGGGGGGCGTTGAAAGGAGGCAGACCAGGTGAACAAACAGATGTGGTTGCCTAGGTTGCTGTCTGGTGAGCTAAGAGAGCAAGGGGCAGAGGACAGAAAGAACTTCAAAGTGCTCTCTGCTCCTGTCCCCACTCCTAAGCCAGCTGCACAAGAATATTCTTCCTCTTTCCATCCAAACACTAGAGCCTTCACCTCCATTGTGCACTGAAGCCCAAAGTGGGGCCCTTATCTGCCTGCCCCTCCCACCAACCTGTCCCTGTTGCCATGGAAACTATCTGGGGGGGCGGGTAAGGTGATCTCTCTCTACTTACAACCTCCCTGCTTTCAGCACCAATCAATCATTTCCCCCAACCCCATCTCCAAGGGGGAGGTCCTACGGGAGGGTAAGGAAGGAGAGAAATTAAACACAGAAAAAGAACAGCAGCAATGAAAAATGAGCAACGAGAGGGAGTGATGTAATTCCGGCCGTTGATCAATTCCCTTTGTCCCTCTGGTGACCATACCCTTCCAGAGCATAACTCCTAGAGGCAGAAGCGGCTCTTCTTGGGGGATTTCCAGGTCTTCTAGATGGACCAGGGATAGTTTTTCTGGCTATAGAGGCCTCTTAAGCTATAAAGTAATGAGAACTTTTACTATTCATGCCCCAATCCCAGAAGGAAGATTGCAGGAATAACAGATCAGCCCAGTTGTGGGTAATTCGAGATGGGCTGGAGCTTACATGCCAGACTCAGCAAGGTCATAGCTGGGTTGACCACCAAGGACTTATTTACTATGGCAGATTGTATGTTGCACAAATGGCTGAAATAATAGTTTTTTGCCCTGCATACTCTTCCAGGAACTGATTTTACCCCATTCAAAGATGGAGTCTATGTCCCCCTCCCTTTTAATGTAAGTGGGACTTAGGGCTCTCTCTCGAACTTTTGTATGTGAGACAAACAGTGCTGAATGAGCTTATCCCCGGACCTTAATTCCAGATAGTGTTCCTAGTGGGCCTATATGATAGAGTCTAGCATTAGTACACAGATGGAAGTGATGCTATGTAACCTCTGAAGCTAGTTACAAAAAGACAAGATAACTTTTACCTGTCTCACACACAAGACCTGATTCCTGGATTTCAGTTGCCATGCTAGGAAAAGCCCAGATTCCACAGAGACCCATTCTGGTTCTGAGTGTTCTGGACAGAAGTCCCTACTGAAGTTTGGCTAACTACAGCCTTTGCAACCCAACAAGTCAATGAGGGAACTGCCATGATGACTGCAGCTTTTGAATGAAACCACAGGAATGTCACCTACTCTGGTCCCAGAACTACAGGAGACAGTCCTGGTAAGTGACGGTTATGTCACCAGGGACAAAACCTGGGCTAGGAATGTGGCTCATCTGGCAGAGTGCTTGCTTCACATACATGAATGAATCCCTGGATTTGATTTTCAGCACTGCATAAAATCTAGTGTAGTGTCCCACATCTGTGAATTCAGTACTTAGGAGGTAGAGGCAGGGAGATGGGAACGCAAGGTCATCCTTGATGCTTCTCATATTCAAGGCCAGTTTGGGCTACAAGAGACCCCCATATTAAATCAAATGAAACACACCCCAAACAACAGCAACACAAAACAAAACAGATAAGAAAACAAAGAACAAAAGAAAAGCAGTTTGAGATTGGATATTACAAAGTACTATTTTATTTATTTTTTGTTTTTAATTTTCTTAGCTTTTCTGATGCTAGACTTTTAGGGTGGAGATAGGCAAGCTCTCTATTACCATGCTAGAGCCCCAGCACTGGGCAGGAGGAATTAGATGGCAGTGTTCTATGGCAAGATCTATAGAGCAAGCTCACTTTGCCTCCCTCCTTGCCAGTCTCTAAAATCACAGAAGTAAGTTTCTCATGATGTATTTGATGGCTGTTTTTACACTGATCCCCATATCCATGATCATTCAGTTAGGTGGACTTAGGTGAAAATTATGATCCAGGTGGCGATTTCGTGTTCCAAAAGAAGCTGTGGATTGGATACTGGACATTTAGTTGAGCAGTTTTTTCATGGTTGTCAGTCATAACTGAGTCAGTCAAATGCCCCTCATCTCTATTTTCTTGTCACCACCTGCATGTGTTTCCCATTTGTGACCAACTACCCTGTGTTCCACTCTGACTGGCCTCCTTTGTAGGCATTTGTCATATTCTCTTTACTAACTTCATTCAAGTTCCACATATCGGTAGTTCTCAAACTTAAGGGTGCATCAGAATCATCTAGAATATCAGTTAAATTCCTGGTCTTTGGCCTCGGAGATGAATTTCTAATTACATTCTCTGTCTCTATCTCCATACATGTGTGCTGCATGTGTATGTGTGTTGTATGTGTATGTATGTACGTATGTGTGCATAGAGGGCAAGAGAAAGGATTTCTTTGGCACATGGCTTTAAATGTTTCACTCCATAACTGGGTGGTGTCTTTGCTTTGGGCCTGTGGTGATTGTGGCACATCAAGTCTGAAACATACAGTGGATCAAAGCTTCTTACCTTGTAGGCAAAATGCCAAAAAGAATAGGGAATCATTGGGACGCCATCATCCTCTTCAAGAGCGTACTGGCAATGGCTTAAAGCTTGAGGCCTTAACTCTCAAGAGTTCTACCACCTGCCAGTGGTGTCTCTTTGGAGACTCAGCCTCCAACCAATGGGCTTCTGTGGAAAATTTAAGAATCAAATTATGCTATGGTATGGAGGCATACACTTATAGTCAGGATGCTGAGGCAGGATGGTAAATTCAAAGACTTCCTGGGAGCACAGGTCCACTTCAAGGCTAGCCTGAACAACTTGGGTACTATTAGAGCTGCTCTCGGCCTCTATCTGAAAAATTTGCCTCTGTAGTGTGTGGTAGTTAGTACAGACATTCATAGTTGATCAGAGTGCTGAGAATAGCTGACTTTTGAGTCATCAGGCCATAAATGGGACATATCTAGTACTCAAGGCTCAGGGAACACCGAGGAAGAAGAATCAAGAACGTGAAAGCTGGAGGAAAGTGGGTAAGGTTGTAGCATCTGTGGACTCCCATCTGCTGTGGTTAGCCTCCAAAGTCCTGCACAGTATTGGGTCCATTAACAGTTCATCATGGAGTAGGGAAGGGTTCCCAGCGCCACCCTTCCCAAACTCATAAGCAATTCATGTTAACTGGATGAGGAAGATGGATTTTCTTCTGTGGTGCAGCCAGTTCTAAGGTGATCATGGTCTTTTAAAGAACCCTTCACCTGCGAGCCTGTAAGTGGCCCTTAATTCAATTATTGGTTCACACACAAACAAGACATGGAAATAGAAGGAGGGTTAGTTGGGGAGATGAAGGGAATCGGCAGAAGTGGGAGGCAGACACGAGAGGGCAATGGGGTAATATGATCAGAATACATTATATGCTTGTATTGAACACATCAGAATGAAACTCATTGTGTAATACAGACTGACACAAGAAGAAAAGAAAGTAAAAAGAGGGCTGGAATGTATGGTAGAGTGTTTGCCTGGTATAAATGAGTACCACACACAGAGAAACCTAAACTCCAGCACAACCATACATGTTTATAAATGCCTTTCTAATTCCCCTCCTCTCTAGCTTCTCCTCCTCCAGTCCTGGTTTGGGTTTCCAGTAGCTCTGGCTTGGACCATTGCCATAGCCTCACTACTAGCTTGCGTTCCTGCTGTCTCCTTCGTTTACACAGTTATCAGATTTTTTTGACTTGGAGGTCAGATCTCTTAATCTTCTCCCCCCCCCCCCAAGAAACACCAGCAGCATCCTACCATACGATCTCTTTGCTGTCTGGGTGGACATTGACTCCTGGCATTCTTTTACTCTTGGCAGCAGGTTTCTTGGGAGCCAAAACTACTTTATTTGAACCACAGAATGGGGACAGCCTTAAGTGTCTGAGCCAGCTCTGCGACTGACAGATTCAGGGACGGACACGTGGAGATGCTGCACCCCCCTCTACCCCCCTTCCTATAACCTGGACATCTCTGAGGTGAGCCTAACCCTAACCCTAACCCTAACCCTAACCCTAACCCTAACCCTAACCCTAACCCTAACCCTGTAGGATCAGGCAAAATACACCTTCTGAGAGTTCTTGCTTAGTAAGGTCCATTTGTTTGAGTTTGGCCCTTCTCTATATCTTTGCTGTTTTTTCCCTGGTGATCCTTCCTAAATAAAAAAAACCTTTTCCCCAAGAACCCTTATTTGCCTCTGTGGGCCTTGACCTAAGAAAAGTACTTACAGGATGACAAGAGAAATCCTTAACTTGGAAGTCAAGGCCATTTGAAATTGGTCTGAGAGATGTTTGTGGATGTCTCTTTGTTGAGTCTTACCTGACACTACAGCCACACCAAGGGCTTGAGCTTCAGGAAAATGGTATGCAGTCTCAGCCTCTTGTAGGTCAAAGGGGGGTGGTGAGGGGGGTGATACTCATTTGGGCAATGTCAATCCAACCCATCCTTTGAAGTTCAGCAAATACCTGAAACCTTTTGAAGTTCCTTCTTATGGTGCTATCCCCCCACCTCCAGTGTGCCTTTTGTCATTGCATTTTATACCTTTTCCTGGTACTGTATTTCCTGTTTCATGAATGCAAGTCTGTTTCCCATATTCCAGTATGAAGTCATGCAAGTATGACCGCATCTCATTAGTGCCCGTGTTCTTGATGCCATGCAGAAGCTGTTAGAAGGTCCTGGTCATGCAAGGAACTGTGTTGCCTCAGAAAATGGGCTGCAATCTTAACTCCAAGGGCCCCAGAATGTGACTTCACTTAGATATAGCATCATTGCAAATGCTATCACATGGAAAAGAGGGCATTAGGCATATCCCTAATGCAATATGTCTGGTGTCCTTATAAAAATGAGAAATTTGAGCCTCCAAAGACCACATACCATAGGTGGATATGAAGGCAGAGATTGGGATGATGTTTCTTTGAGCCAAAAGATCAGCAGAGATGGCCACAAAGCTGCCACCGATTAGGAGAGAGGCAGTGAAGCGATGAACTCTGTGGTTCTGTGGACCCACTTGATGTCAGCTTTCTGTTCTCCAGAGCTGTAAGACAGCACATGGCTTTTGTGAGCCACAGACTGTATAATACTTGGTTCCAGCAGCCCTAGGAAGAGAACACAGTGCCCAGTAAGTGTCTGCCTCACTGGGCACTTATATAGAAGACACTGCTCTGGGCTTCATACAATATTAACCTCTTTAATTCTCACAGCATTGCTATGAGACTGTGCCATGACCATTCTATTTCACAGAGGAAATTGAGACACAGAGGAGGTTGAGTAACTTGTTCAGAGATTGAGAACCTCACCCCTACATTGTGCTGAATTAACCTCAGGTTCTCAGGATGGGCAACCGAGGCAGACCTGGACATAGAGAGAGAAAAGTCGCTGAGCTGCATGGCTAGGGAGGGGTAGAAACAGAACTCCCCCCCCCTTGCCTCATTCTTCATCATCCAGTACCCTCTCTCCAAACTAGAAGAGATGAGCCTTGAAAACGTCTCATGATAAATACTCACATTTGAGAGTCATTGCCAATAGCCTGGGTACCAGCCAGTAAAAATGGGGCGGATAGTTGTTGTCAGGGAGACCTGGCTCCTGGGGGAGGATGCTTTGGCGCTGGTTATGGGCTAACAGTGGTCGTGTAAATTCTCATTCTCCGGGAGTGTACTTTCATGACTGATGGTCACAGGTAGAATTGCTTGGGCTTTAGATTTGTGGACCTGATGCCCATAAACCACATTTTCATATAGAATACATGTCTGAGGAGAAGCGGGCATGTTTTAATCTCATGAGTTACGACACTGCCTTCCTCTAAAACCTCTGAGGCCACCTCCAATGAGGGAAGAGGATGCTGGGGTAAGGGAAGCCCCCAGCACTCCCCAGCCTCCCTGCACCACCCCTCCAGATGAGCTTTTATTTACTCTCTAGGAAGGGAGGTGTTCGAATCCATTGTTAAGGGCCCTTGCTGCCTCACAGTGGTAAGAAGAGAAGGCATGTGCAAATGGATTTTTGCCTCTTCAGTCATGATTCCTAATAGCTGTTGACAGATGAGTGGCTCAGTAATGGGTTTGGCGGCAATGGATGGTGGTGGTGGTGGTGGTGGTGGTGGTGGTGGTGTGGTGGTGGTGGTAGTGGTGGTGGTGGTGGTGTGTGTATGTGTGTTCTGTGTGTGTATGTGTGTGTGTGAGAAAGAGAGAGAAAGAGACAGAGACAGAGAGAGAGACAGACAGAGACAGAGAGAGAGACAGACAGAGACAGAAACAGAGACAGACAAAGACACAGAGGCAGGTAGAGACAGACAGAGATCCAGAGAAAAACAGAGAGAGCAAGAGAGCAAGAGAGGGAGAGAAAGATCTGGATTTCTTCACCGTCAAGTGTGCTCTACATGGTGGCTCTTTTTTTAAATACTGGGCTACTTTGGGGCTGGTCAAGTGGGAGGAAAAAACATTTACATGATAGAAAACATCTAGAGCTTGCCTTAGATGGATGGAACCCGCAGGCCTACAGAATGTGCAGTCACAAACAAGCACAGGGTGAGGAGTGGACACTATGGGTCCCACTCTGTCATGGGTGAATTGAGACAGATGCTAGATAGAGACTCAAAGATGGTGGGCTGAGAACTGAGTGGGAACCAGAGAGCACTTGGGATAGATATACACAATCTGGGGCTCTCAGGTTCTTGGAGGGAGACTTAAAGACAGAGTATAAGAGGGAAGGGCAAGAAGCTGAACTCCAGAAATTCAAATAACGCCATTAAAAATGGGGTACAGAGCTAAACAAAGAATTCTCAACTGAGGAATACCAAAGGGCCAAGAAGCACTTGAAAAAACGTTCTATATCCTTAACCATCAGGGAAATGCAAATCAAAACAACCTTGAGATTCTACCTCACACCAGTCAGAATGGCTAAGATCAAAAATTCAGGTAACAGCAGATGCTGGCGAGGATGTGGAGAAAGAGGAACACTCCTCCATTGCTGGTGGGATTGCAAGCTTGTACAACCACTCTGGAAACCAGTCTGGTGGT
>NC_034613.1:4558129-4603195 GCF_900095145.1 Mus pahari | reverse complement strand
CCATCATTGGGAAGAGAGGCCCCTTGGTCTTGCAAACTTTATATGACCCAGTACAGGGGAATGCCAGGGCCAAGAAGTGGGAGTGAGTAGGTAGGGGAGCAGGGTGGGGGAGGGTATAGGGGACTTTTGGGATCGTATTTGAAATGTAAATGATGAAAATATCTAATAAAAATTAAGAGAGAGAGAGAGAGAGAGAGAGAGAGAGAGAGAGAGAGAGAGAGAGAGAGAAGGGCAGTTGCCAAGTCTGAAACCTAGGAAGTAGTCCATTAAATGGACATTAATGGAGTCGCTGGAAGCCTACATTCAGCTTTCTCTGTAGTGGGAACAGGGAAAGGCCACTGGTTACAGGCAAAAAGACCCTCAGGAGTTTGTACTCCTGAGACCCATTTTTGCTGTTATTATTAGGGGGACTTGGGTGGTGATGTAACTGAGCCTGTCATAGTGGCTCTAGGGCTCAGGCTCCTGGGCCAATGCATTATACATCTTCTCTGTCGCACCGTACCGGTGTCATAGCATTGAATGCCATTTCTGCAGTGCCCTAGACTGCAATACACACAGCCCTGCTCCTGCTTGTTCTTCCCACACCCTTCTGAATCTCTCATTTGGCAGCTCCATCCGTCTGCCTCTCAGGTCCAAAACCTAACATTCAGCCTCCTCCACTTCTCTCTCTCTCATCCATCCTGGCTGCAAACTCTGCTGGCAATACCTTCAAAAAGCACACACTTTCTGAATTTGGTCACTTCCCACTCATCCTGTTGTGGTCCTAGTTCTGTTACCACCTACTCAAGCCTAGTGTCTGGAGACAGGGCTTTACTCTGAAACTCAGACTGACCCAGGACCCATAGTCCTGCCTTAGCTACCTGCGTATTGGGATTGCCTGTGTGCATCACCATAGGCTGGGCTTTAGACTTTCCTTCCTTCCTTCCTTCCTTCCTTCCTTCCTTCCTTCCTTCCTTCCTTCCTTCCTTCCTTCCTTCCTTCCCTGATAGTAGAGAGTGAATTCAGAGACACAGCATGTCAGGCATATGATCTATCACTGAACTATATTCCAAGCCCCTCCTCCCCCCAATTTTCACTTTGACTTGAGACAGTCTTCTGGACTCACTATACTGTCCAGGCTGGCAGTGAACTTACTCTGTATTCTAGAAAGGTCGTGAACTTGTAGTCCTCTTGTCCCAGCCTGCCAAGTAGATGGTATGATGGGCCTGCTTGCCAGACCCAGGGAGCAGACCCCTTGTTCTTAAGTAGGCAACTAAGATGCTCTTTTATACCATGAACCATTGAGCCCTTTGATGCCTTTCAATGGCCCTTACTCATCCCAAAGACAGCTAAACCATCCCTGTGGTTCACCCAAACACCCCCACCCTGCCCCCATAAAAGTCTTTTCAATAATCCACTTGGATACCAGTTACCAAAGCTTCCCTGTGCTTTTCACAGCAGGCCACGCCTTTGCCTCTAGACAAGGCCAGACACACACTCAGCTAGGAGCCCCTGCTGCTCTCTCTCTCTCCTCTCTCTTTCAGGTAGACTTTAAAGTCATCTTCATGTGATACTTTCTCTAACCTATTAAAAACTGCTCCTGTCACACTCCCCAATCTCCCCCACCCCTCGTGGCTTGGGCTGTTGTCTATAGTATCTTACAAACTTTCATATTTCCCTGCCCACTTAAACTAGAAGTTCCATGAAGACAAGAAATTGGAATGTTTGGCTCAATACAGAATCTTTGTCTCTAGAAGAGGGCCTGGAACAAAGTGAATACAGCAAAGTCATTTTTTGTCCTTAGATATGCTATTCTATGTGCTTACTAACCAGTACATTTTCTCCCTCCCCGTTCCTTCATTTCTTAATTAAAAAATGTTGACCGTGTCTTCAATTTCTGTAAAGCCTAGTAGATTTAAACACCCTCTCTCCCCCACACTCTCATCTGATTTGGCAGCAGGCCACAGATGCCCAGTGAGCAAGTCTTTCCCATCCTATAAGTACGGGGTCAACCCGAGGTAAAAGAAACTGAAGCAGGTGTTCTGGATGAGCCACAGTGGACTCTTGGGCTCAGGTGCTCAACTGCTTTACCTGCAGCTGTGCTCCATGCTTTCCAGTCCAAGTGCTTCTGCTAGCTTTTCATGCCTAGCAGTGCCTGGGCATGCTCAGTGAAGCACTTGGACTGAGCTGAAGAATTCGTGGCTTTGGGACAACCTGGAGTTATAGATACCCCCCTGAAATTCATTTCTTTGCTTTTTTTTTTTTTTTACATTTAATTATTGTCTTGTGCGGGTGGGGTATGGGGGTGGTGTGCATATGATATGCATGGGTATGTACATGTTATAGCATGTGGATGGAGATGAGGAAACAACCTACAGAAGTCCGTTCTCTCCCTCTCTCATGTGGATTCTGAGGAACTGACTCATACTTGGTGAGCCACCTTGACAGCCTCCACCTGAGATTCTTTGCGGTTCTCACCCTAATACCATGGGATTTGGAGTTGGACCATTTGATGGTGATTAAATGATGTTGTAAGACTGGACCTCTACCAAAAGAAGAGCCTGAGCCCAATTCCAAGGTATGTTCCATATGATTTCTGGGTGACTCCCTTCAAGGATCAAGCCCCACGTGCCCCACAGTTGCAGTCTCCTCTGTCCTGTGTCTGTGGGTGGCTTTTCTTCCTTCTGAACCCCCCCTTCTCTGATTTGTGGTTGTGCCTCTCTTTGATGGAACCTCCCAGTCAGAGCCCTGTCAAAAGTCCTTTTTCAAGTTGTTTTCCAGGAACCCCCTAAACTGGAAAAGCAGATAATAGAGAGACCCTTCAATGACCCTGGACAGGGTTTGTCAAATTTTATATACACATACAAGATGCCTGTTGACATTTGAATTTTAGATAAAGACATGTTTTAGTATACATTCTATGCCATATTGCGGGGGTGGGGGTGTGCTGATACTAAAAAGATTCATTGTTTATCTGAAGTTCACATTTTTTTTCTGGCAACCTGAACTAGGCCTGTAAACAAGGGTACACTAATTAGGGAACTGGAAGTGATTACAGAGGCCTGGATTCTGAGACATTTAACACAGCCCAATCTTGGATTGGTTTGCTCCATCCCCATCCCTGCCGTTTGAGCACGTTATATAGACAGTGGTCTAGGTGATGGGGGAGAGGCATGACCTAAGAAGGCTAAGGGGAGTGAGAATGATTTGGGGGTGGGTCCTCTGAGTGGAAAGCCTACTGGCCATAGAAGTAGTAGCAGCAGCAGCAATATTGGTGACAGCAATGACATGGTTGGTGGAAGCCTTTGGCCTGGGGACTGCATGTCATCACAGAATCAGTAGCTGAAAATGGAAGAGTTTAGTCACGCTCCTTTCTTCAGCGGCCGTCTGTATGACAGGGGTGACATTATGCTTTGCAGGCAGCTCAGTGAACTGCCTTCTGGTCACTTCCCTAGACATCCAGGGTGCTTTGCTGGCTGACATGGACTCACAACTGTGTGGGTACTCCTTCTCTGCCCTCTCTTGCTCTGAGAAAATCATATATATTGGTGCAGTGAATACACTAAGAACTCTATCAGGTAGCTAGAAACCCATTTTCCAGATTAGGAAATTGAAGCACATGGTCACTTGCCTCAGAAGTGGAAGATCTAGCATCCAGACACAGGTTGTGATCTCAGTTCCTGTAGCACACTTCTCAGGACGGTTCTCCTCTGGGATTCAGACACTGGTGCCCGGTACAAAACAAAAACAATCCCTGAGCCGTGAAATATTGATTTGAAAGGGCACAGTACAAGGTTACACTGCAGCTGGCGTCTGTAGGTAATTCATTCTTGCTATTGTAATTTGGGCCCTCGTCGTCCCCTATGCCCTAAATGAAGCCAGCCTAGAAGGAATGTTGTGGAGGGACCAGGTGACTGTCTTGCTTCTCCAGAGGGCACCTCTCTCCCAGTTGTACTACAGACTCTTGAACACTTTCCTCTCTTCGCTGTGAACTCTCACTAGCCGGCCTGGAGTTTCTCACACAGCCTGAAAGTTCTGCCTGGCACCACATGAAATAAGCCTGTGGAAGGTCATGGAGAGGCTAGGAAGCTACAGGTGGGCACAAATCTAACAGTGCTACAAGCCAAGGCCAGTGAAGATATTCAGTGTCTTCTGAGAGCTGACAGCAGGCTTGAGGTGCTTGTGCCTGCTTTTGAATAGTGCCTGCGTGCCTTTCGATGAGAGTTGACTTGGAGTGTCAGGTAGAGCAGAGAAATTACCGTTTGTTCAGTGTTGTTTCCTGTTAAAAAGTATCCAGAGTGATGTTTTGACTGGTCTGGAGCGCTTCCACTTGTGTCTGGCCTCCACTGTTTCTTGCTTCAAGCCGTAGAGCATTGCTAACTTCGGGAGGCATTGGGAAAAGGACGGGTTGAGATCCCCTGCCGCTAATACTCCTGGACTTGTGCTTCGTCCCTTTAGCATGTTCAGGCTGCTTCCCAATTGCCAGGGTGTGCATTTCTTTGATGATTTTCTAGGAACCCCATCCATGGAGAGGAGAGAAGTATATACTCAATCAATCCCTAGTACAGGCTGTAATATAGAGAGAAGCATATACTCAATCAATCCCTGGCTGGAATATAGAAGACCCAGCTCTGTGTGGAGGAGAACTTGGAGTGTGCATTCTGTGCTGGTGATAGTTAAAGCAAGGTTCCCACACCTGCTGTATGCTATGGCATATTGATTGCTTGTACGAAACTGGTACCCAGGGGAATGACTACGTATACAAACGTTCCTAGCAATATTACATGATGGTGTCATTGTAGATTTATATGTGTGAAAGGACCCATTTGTGGTGGATCGATGATACCACTGGCCAACTGGGTCCTCACCCTGAGATATTGTGAAGCACTTTTCTTGCTGGGAATATGTTCTTGTTGCCAACACCGACAGCTGACTTGATGACAAGCCCTCTATTGGCTGCCTTCTTGTCCTGGTCTCACTTTTCTACTCCACTACTGATGTTTTGTTTGGTTTTGCATGTCCCAAAGAAACATGAATGTATTCATTTTTTTGGATGTATTCATTTGGTTGGCTGTTAGGGCAATTCAGACTCAGACTCCCTCCCTTTCAATAAAGCTGTCCACGATGCCATCTGCTGCCTGGGGCATGTCACTGGTGGCTCTTCTATTTTGCCAGCAGGAATTAAGTAGCCCATTAAAGATGATAGAGTCATCTGCCCCTTCTGCGTGCATTTTTGCTGCTCCCATGGTCTAAGGTCAGGAAGCTGTTGCCCTCCACTCCCTTTGCTTCACTAGAGTCATACAGACTGGCCAGAGCACATGGCAGACTTACTTTGGGGCAGTGGGAAGCTAAGACTTGCCAATATTCTAGCTGATATCGAGCGCTACCTACACTGTGCTTCCAAGAAAGTCTCTTACAGGGACGTCAAAGCTACAAGTAATGGTCCAAAGCATTCATTTACAGGGCAATCAAGGCAGCCAGGCAAATCTGTTCTTTTTCTGACACCACTTTTACATGCACATGGAATGCTTTTGTTTAGATTTAAAACACATGGGTGCGCTGTTTTATGCCTGGAATCATTTCTCTGTGGTTCCTGGCCTCCCTGCCTCCATTAGGAGACCTTGCTCTGTAGGGGCCTCACTTGCTTGCTCTTTTCAGTGTGGGTATCTTTATTTTCTGCAGTTTGCTGTCTGCCTGCACAGTCTGAAGGAGGCCCCATCCCCTCTACATCTTTTCTTTTCTTTTCCCTCTCTCTCACGCCTTCTTTCACTTGAGTCAGTACATCCTGAAATCCAATAAGTTTTTCTCCAAAATTGTGACCAATTTACCTTTAAGGATGCTTCTGTGACAGACTAGATGCCCCAGTTGGTGGTTAGACCTCCTCTGGGTCTGGTGCCTGCCCTACTTAAGGGAGATCAGGTTGGGTAATAACAGGTTCTTCAAATCTGCTCTTCCTTAATTGTAACTAATGGGATATTGCCTGGGCCCAGGTTGAACTCACAATGTCAGGTGCATACCTATGTAACTAGAGGCCCGTGAAAGCCTGGGGACACTATTTCAATAGTTGGCATTAGGAAGATGTTTGCTCCTGTGACAAATATGTGAGAGAAATAATGAGGGGAGTTAAATGAAGGGGGAAGTTTTATTTTGGCTCACAATTTTAGAGATTTTGGTCTGAGGTTGGCTGTTGCCATTACCTTGGGCGTGAGCTAGGTGAGGAAGTCACAGTGACTGGAGCATGGAGCTGAGGCTGTTTACTATGTGCTGGGTTGGCGGAGAAGAGGAGGGGAATATGAAAGCAGGGATAAGCTGTCCTTCAAGGAGGAGGCATGGTGGCTCATGCCTTTCATCCCAATATTCAGGAGGCAGAGGCAGAAAGATCTCTGAGTTAGAGGCCAACCTAGTCTGTACACTGAGCTCAAGGGATCCAGGGCTGCATGGTAAGACCTTGTCGCAACAACAACAACAACCAAAACAAACCAAACAAATGAAAACCAACAGACACGAATATTGTTTAGGGCGTGCCTCAAGTGACCTACTTCCTGTAGCTAAGCCCCATCACCTAAAGCTTCCAGCACCTCTCAAAACAATATCATCAAATGCTGACCAAGACTTTTGGGGAGGGCATCTCATCTCTAAAGCATGCCAAAGTCTACCTCTTCTTATGCCACTGTGGGGAGAGGACACTCAAGCTTCTTGGTCTTTCTCCTGTAGAGGTGTCTGTCTGGCAGTCCTGGAGTCTACCTGAGCCAGAAGTAAAACACATAACTGATGAGTCTACCTCCCAATCGCCAGTTGCAAGTCTCCCTAGATGTTGAGTGTACAGACAAGAAATCACACCTCCTAGATCAGAGACTGACTGACTGTGTCCTGTCTGAATTCCTGAATCACAGAATCTTGGAACATAAGAAAACAATGATTGCATTACATTTCTAAATATTGGGGATAATTTGTTAGGCAGCAGTATTGCCTGTTACAGAATCCAGAAGCATGGCTGCGTTAAGTGTCTAGGAGACACTGGGACCTGCTCTTTGTTCTTTTCTACTCCTATTCAATAGCATCCTAGAAATAGCTGTTTGGTTACAGTGTATATCAGGGCTGGGTATGGGTACTGGGAATACAGGCTGTAGGCTTGGAAAATGGGATATAACCCTTCAGATTCCTAGAAAACATGTACATTAATTAGGTTGCCAGGCCCTGAATTCAAGCAGTCTTATGACTGTACCCTTGATCTCCTCCTACTCTGAGGTCAAGCTTTACTGGAAACTTGAAGGCCATTTATTAATTTGAGATTCTAAATTAGAAAGAGACCAGATGGAAAATACTTTATATCTGATCAAAGTGAGTCCTGGCTTCTTTCCAATTTGTCTGAATTCTTCTTGAAAATGAAATAGTTTTGTTCTTTGTCTCTTCTTCATTCTCCTGTACCTAACTTCACTGCTATTTGTTGTTTAAATTGTTAATGACTAGGGTGGTAGAGATTTCTGATAAAGCAGAAATGGAACAACATGTTCAATTTTCTCCTATCAGATTAGTATGTATCAAATGGCAATATACAGTATGTATTAAATGGCAATGTTTGACCATGTTCTCAAAGGTTTGTGTAATACAGGGTTGGTCATCTGGATGGTAGTGATAAGAGGTGTGGAACATTTAGTGGGAGGTAATTAGATGGTTGAAAATGTGGCCCCCTTGTATGGGGTTCATATACTTCTCTCAAGATACTGGTTCGTTTTTATGAGAATGGGTTGTTATGGAAAGAGAAAGCCTAGTTACTTGTGGTGGTTGTTCTTGACTGTCAACATGACTGAATTGAGAATAACCTAGGAGACACATCTCTGGACATGCGTATGAGGGTGTTTCCAGAGAGGAGTAATTAAGGTAGGGTTATAGATAGCATCATTCTGTGGGATGGGGCTCCACACTAAACACAAAGGAGCAAGTGAGCTGAAAACCAGCGTCTCCTTCTCTCTGCTTCTTGGCCATGGATGCACATAGCTTCTCTTGCTCCTGTCGCCATTGCTAGGGCAGCTCTTATTGTCACACCTTATTTTTCATGATAGACTGTGTCTTAGTTACTTTTCTATTGCTATGAAGAGATACCATGACCAAGGCAATATATAAAGAGTTATTGGGGCCTTGTATACAGTTTCATAAGCTTAGAGACCATGACCATGATGGCAGGCAATAACAGCAGGCAGGCAGGATGTCAGCAAGAACGTAGGCATGGCACTAGAGCAGCAGTTAGTCTTTACATCCTATTCCACAAGTATGAGGCAGAGAAAGGTAAATGGACTGGGCTTTTGAAACCTTAAAATCCATCCTCAGGGTCAGATCTCCTTGAGCAAGGTCACACCTCTCAATCCTTCCCAGATAGTTCCACAAACTAGAGTCCAAACATTTAAACATATGAGCCTATGGGGGCCATTCTCAATCAAAGCACCATAGACCGTGTTTCCTCAAACATCAAGCCAGAGGAAACCCTTCTTTAAGGTGTGCTTTTTTTTTTCCAGGTATTTTGTTGTAACAATGAGAAAAGTAGCTAACGCAGAACTCAGCACCATGTGATCCCCTGAGCCACTGTGTGCTCTCTTCTGCATGTGCTCCTATCATGTAGACACCATTTACATGGGGGCCCTCAGCAGAGATGACTCTGCCAAGAGTGGGCCTGTAACCCCCAAAACTATGAGCTAAATAATTCTATTTATGAAGTGCCCAGTCTCAGTTCTTCAAGAAAGTTTATTTCTTTATTGTGTGTATGCACATGCGCATGAGCTGTGGCTGGGAGGGCAGAGGAGTACTTCCCCCAGTCAGTTTGCTTCCTTCATCTTGTTGAGTTTGGCTCTTTCTATGCTATGTACTCTAGGCTAGCTGACCCTCCTGTTCTGGGAAATGTACCTTGTCTGTGCCTTGTACCACCTCACAGGGGTGCTTGAGTTATAGATTCATCCCACTACATCACTTTGTTTGTTTGTTGGGAGATGAAATCCACATGTTTATAGCTTCTGAAGTTTGTGCCTTTTCCTGCTAAGTCATTTTCCTGGCCCAGCCTCAAGTCTTTCACTATAATCACACAAAATGAACTAATATCATCGCCTGTCCATTTCAGCACCATTTTGAGTATTTCTTAATACTCACCCCCAGAAGTCAGATAAGTCCTCAGGGTAATTTGGAGGACCTTGCATCTTATGGACTTCAGTATGCCATTAAATTAATAGTTTCAAAATTAAAATAATGCCTTGTACCCAGCTCTGGAAGCATCCACTCTTTCCACTTGGCTCCAAATTCTAGTCCCGGAATAGATCTCCCTGGCAGCAAATGGATAACCCTTTAATAAGGAGCCTGCTTATAGGTCCCAGTCAATGACCAATGACAGTTAAGGTTAAGTAATAAGAGGAAAAGGGGCTTGTCCCCTCCGAGCTTGGCGAAACTTACACTCCTTGGACTTTTTCTGTAAACACTATCGTTGACATGTCTGGACTGTTTAGTGGTAAGGTCCTGGGCAGGAGCTTTCTGATTCTCAAATAGAATCCTGGTTCAGAAGGACCATGTCAGAGACTTGGCCCAAGGGGGCTCTGTTGACACACACTGTCCCAAGTCTTCCTTATTGCTAACTTTCCCAGGATTTTTTTTTTGTCCTTTGCTGGTTCCTCCACTCCCCCACCCCCATCTTCACTCCAGGTCCTCCTAGCTATGCAGGAAAAGGAGCCAATAAACAAAATCACACTCAGGTGTTGAGGAATGATAACAGCTAATCCCTTCCAAGGGCAGTTGCTCTGGTGGAATGGAGAGGGGAGGGGTGTTTCTGGTTTTACTCAAAAGAAAGACTATCTCTTGGAAGAAGGCTACACTTTGCACCCAGAACAGGAGTCATTTGCAGGCAGAGACTCCCAGGAACTCTTCACATCAGTGGCCTCTTCAGCGTGCTTTTCACCAGACTTCCATTTGTTCCTATTCCTGGAAGCTCAGTGAGGGGACAGAGGGTTTTGTTGGTGGGTGTCTTCTCAGAGGGTAGCAAGAAGAAGACCACACATAGGTATCTGCTGAATGAATGACTAAATCTCCTCCGCAAGATCCTGACTCCAGTCTTTAGCTAACCCTCTTTAGCACCCCCCTCCTCCTGGACTGCCTGGATTGAGCTGAAAAGTGATTTTTCATACACGTCGCCCTCATTATAACATCATCCCTCAGAGCGCAGCTCTCTGACCACCCTGAAGACCTGTATTTAATGTGATGAAAGGTGATTTAATGGAGTTGAGGAGGGCAAAGCAGAAAGCGGATAACATTTCAGAAAAGTAGAGCTGGCTGTCCCTCAGAGGGGAAGGACCAAAGAAGGAAAGAAAAATGGCGGTGAAGTGGGGAAGTCTCCCTCAGAAGAGCCTGGAGCAGGAAGAGGGTTTGGTCAGCAGGATAGGAAGGCCAAAAGGAGAGCCCAATAAGCAGAAGGACCTCCCTACTTTCCTGCCTGCCTGCCTGCCTGCCTCCCTGCCGCAGATAACTAACTTACCATTTATTTACTTTGGAGCTGATTATGTACCGGGTTGAGGCAGGCGGGGAGATTTTATTGACATTTGGTCTCCCTTCACACATTTTTGCGACAGCCAGACATCAGGGACTGAGCTGCAGGATATTAAAGGATTTGGAAAAGTTATCAAGGAGTGGGACATATTTATCAAAGCCACAGTGATATTAGAAAGCTGGGCTGCTGCTACACCTGGGCCTGTTACTTGATTAAAAAAATAATAATGATTCATCCTCTGGCTGGCTTTTGCACCTGGGTGGATGCTGAGTCGTGTGTAGGACCACCCGTGGCCAGGGATTTGCACATAAAGACCCTCTTTGGGTCTAGCAGACAATTGAGGGTGACAGATCACACCTATGGCTGGTATGAGTGCTTACACTCAAGCCAGCAGTTGTATAATGGAGTTGTGAGTCAAGACATGGTGTGTCACAGCCTCCTGGGCCATCTCAGTTGACATGAGAACCTTCAAATACATCTGTCAACATTAAGCTATTTTTCAAATAACTATTATGTTCTTATTAAGCATGAGAGAGAGAGGGAGAGAGAGAGAGTTAAAGAGATAGAGGCAGAGACAGACAGAGACAGCATGTGACAGCATGTAGGTGACAGAGGACACTGTTTAGGGTCAGTTGTCTCTGTCCATCTTTATATAGGTTCTAAGGATCAAACTAAAGGCCTCGGGATTCCTTTACCTATGAAGCCATCTTGCAAGCCCTGTTGCTATTTATTCATTTATTTATTGTAAATATACTATCTTCATATGTAGCTTAGGTTGGCCTCCTGCCGTCCTCCTGCCTGTCTCCCAAGTTCTGGGATTACAAATATACCATGGCGCCCAGTTCCTGAGCACTTGTTACTTCTGAAAGAGGGCCATGGCTGGTTGAGTGACTAAGGGCCTAGGCACAAGAGGCCTCATGAAGGAGGCATTTTTTGGTGAATACCAATTATGTAATACAGAACATCTCCATCTTGTAACATCAGTGAGTACGGATATACCACAAGTCACCTCTATTTAGCTTTCCCCCAAATTTTTCCACATGAATTATTCAGTGTATGACTGTTTCAATATGTCTGTCTTTTTGAAAAAAAATTGCCGGATGAACTTAAAGCAGAAAGAGGAAGTGTCTGCATTGCAGAAATGATCCCCACCTGCATATTTATCTGAAAAGGAAAGTGGCAAATGCATTTACTTAGGTGAAAAGATCATCAATAGCAAGAACAGACCAATGGCCACAGGATCCATGGGGTTAATCTGGGCTTTGCCATCTGATTCCAATCCATCAGGCCTGGTTATAAATCACTTATATGTCTAGGTGATAAAAAGCAAATATAAATTTTCAAAAAATTTAACCTTGCATGGTATATAAAGAGAATACATAATATTCTTGGGCATAAATATGTCTCAGGACAAACTCATTGTGCAACTCAGAATGCATAATGGATGGTAGCAAGATAGATTCTTTTTCCCCTAGCAAGCAAAAGCTAGGATTTCCACTGTGGACTGTGCTTTTTACAGCCTGGAGGTGGGACCTCATCTTTAAGTCTCAATGCTCATCTAGTATGACAGAGTCTAGTTGAGGAAGAAGAAATCTGGTAGAAGTTAGAAGATGAGTGATGTGGGAGTTCAGCAGGTATATGGGGGAAATTTGGTCAAATAGTCTGATTTGAGTGGCCTTTAATTTGTGCGTGTGGAAAAAGAGAAGGCTGGTCCAGAAACTAATGATGGTTGAAGACATTTTTTTTTGTTGTTAACTTGCTAGGATTATCTAGGGAGAGGAACTTCAATTGAGAGAAATGTGCCCATCAAATTGACTTGTGGGGAAGCCTGTGGAGACATTTTTCTTGATGTGTACATAATTGGTGCAGGAGGGCCCAGTTCACTGTGGGTGGCACCATCCTTGAGCCATAGGTTCATGGGTTGGTTAAGAAAGTCCACCAGGCAAGCCTTGAGGAGCAAGCCAGCAAGCAGCAAGCCTCCACAGTCTCTGCTTCAGTTCTTGCCTTGAGCTCGACCTTAACTTCCCTTTATGACAGGCGGCAGCTGGAAGCCAAAATAAACCTTTTACATTGCTTCTGGTCACAGTATTTATCAGAGAAATAGAAGGCAAGCTAAAAAAAATTCTTTTTACAACTCTTTTGTAATCTTCAGGTATGACAACAGCCATGAGTCAGACCTAGGAGACATCAACCCTTGCTGCTCCAGCCATCATTTGGGACATGATATCACCAGTGTTTCAGGGGGGTTTTTAAATGAGGGTGCATGTTTGAGCTGATGATTTCATGAACACAGAAGAACTGAAGAAGGGGGAGGAGCTGTGAGTTCGCTTGTTTGTTAGTTCTTTCACACATTGCTCTGAGATCCTCCCCTGCAAGGATCGTGGAGACATCTTCTGCCCCCTGGAAGACACATCTTCACATACGCAGTCTGCACGGGCCCTTTCTGGATCACGAACAGATAGAGGCAGGAGCTCAATTCCCCAGGATGTGTGACTCAGTGTGAAGATTGGTGGGGTATGAAGCAGATATGTCTGAGTTCGTTCACTTGAGACCACAACAGCTAGCTTCTTTGGAGTGGTGGCTCCTTTAAGAGTCAGAGGAAACAAGTCGACTGTGTCGACTCTAAGTCTATACCTCGGCTAGAAGGCTCTACATAATGTTTCACCTCTTATATCTTCTATCTGCAAATATGAGGAGTGGGGATGATTAAGAATTTGGGTCCTGGGGTCTGAAGTTGCCAGGGGTTTAGGCCTCTGGTCCACTGGGTGAGGAGTGTATGGGTTTGTGAAAGTAATTTTTGTTCCCACTTTCTGGCATGTGGCTGTGGTCATAGACTTTAATGACAAAACAATAGCAAAATCATAAACAGAGCACAGAGCAAGTGATGCCCATGGTACAGAGAACAGGGCATGAGGTATCCTGCGAATGTGGGGAAGAAATTGGCAGGCATAGAATGGGGACTAGAAGCCAGCCTCTAGTGCTTTTCTTCCTCTGGACAGTTTCTTCCATCCTGCTCTATGCTCATGCCAAGCAACATCAAAAGGAATCCTCTCATTAACCCTTTGTGTCGTCTTTGTTCCCGTTTTAGAGCACCCACACTCAGATTATTTTTAGAGGCTGGGAGGAGTCAGAAGTCACCCCTGTTCACAGAGAACCCGGCTGCCATCTTCAAAGGTAGCCCTGGTTCCGCCCTTTGCAGGACATTCTGGGGCACAGACAGAAAACACAAAGGCTAGAGATCTTTACTTTCTCTCTGATGTTTACTTTCTTCCTCCCCCACCCCACCCACCTGACCTTAGAAGGTTAATCCCCTCCCTCCCTCCCTCTCTCTTCCTCCCTCCCTCCCTCCCTCCCTCTCCAAAGTGGGGAGGGCCCAGCAGTCATCTCTGCCTACATGAGTCTGTCTGTGAAACCTGTGCAGCCTGCTCTCCCTCCCACCATCTTTCCATATTCTTTCTAGCATCTGGAATTAGCAGCCCGAAAAACAGGCCAGGGTGAGGCCTGGAGCAGCCCTCTCAAACTGTGGGTGGCCTTCAACAGACAGTTCTAGTCAGATCCCAGTCCATGGAACTGAGCACCCCTAGTCACAGCCTTTCCTCCTCTCTGTGTCTAGAAGATTCTACTTTAGTGATGAAGAATGAGGAAGCCTAGGCTTTCTGAGATCCACTCCTCCCCAGCCTACAGAGACAATGCCAAGGCCTGGAAAGTTGAAATCTTTTTGTGAAGCCACCGAATAGGACAGTGTCAATGTGTCATGTTGACCCCTACAAGGCTCTGTGCCATTCTCAAGGCCCCTCCGAGTTGCTATGGTTTTGAACCTTAAAAGTCTAAGTGTCATATGTTGAAAGCTTAGTCCCCTGACAGACCTGGTACTTTAGAGAGGCAGGAAAAATTTTAGGAGGTGGGGCCTTGCAAGAGAAAGTTAGGCCACTGAGGAGATGCCCTTGAAGAGAATACCAGGGCTCCCATCCATCCTTCTTCTCTTTGCTCCTTGGTGAACAGGCCTTTTCTGTCATACAGTTCTGCCATGTGCTCACAGGCACAGAAGCATTAGGGCCAGTTCATGATGTACTGTGCTGGCATCATGTACTCCGGTGTGTGTATGGATGTGTGTGTCTTCCACATAGATGGCCTCAGAAGTTGAAGATTAATTGGGGGTGTTTATCCCGATGCAATGTGCATTAACAGTAAAGGCAAGGGACTGGATCCTTTAGATCATGGCCTCTGAAGCTCTGAGCTAAAATAGGGAGCAAGGGGGAAGGAAATTGGCTGGCCATGGAGCTCACACAAACCCCTCTAGACTAGGCTGATGTATGCTATGTGTGGTCAGTTCCCACAAGCACCTATGTGCAGGAGCCTGCTTGCGGGGAGGTGGGGACTCCTTCTCCCTTAGTTAATCCTGCCTGGAAATGTCCTCATGGATATACCCAGAGCCTTGCTTTCTTAACCTCCTAGATTCTTGCTTTCAATACCATCAATTCAGCAACAGAGAGTCACCATCCTGGGGCTCCTTTAACCGAGCTGTGCCCTGTCACACAGCTATTGCCATCTTTAAGAGGTTGTTTGAATCTCTGTACTTCAAGTTTTCTCATCTGGAAAGTGGCAGCAATAATTCCTACTTCTAGGCATCCTGTGTGTGGGGGTAGGGGTTGTAAGATATTCACATGTAATAAGGTAGGATTGCAGTAATAATGCAAGCTGTGTCCAGCTCAAGCAAGGGTCATAGGTAACATTGGCTCTCCCCTTCTTTCTCAGTTTCTAAGGGTATATAGTTTTCTCCTCTCTGTCTGACTATCTATCTAATTATCTATCTATCTATCATCTGTCTATCTATCTATCTATCTATCTATCTATCTATCTATCTATCTATCTAACTATCTACTTACCTATTTTGTCAGGATCCCACTTTGTAACATAAGCTGGCCCTTGGAGCTTGGAGCTGTGATTCTCCTCCTCAGCCTTCCAAATACTGAGATCACAGTCCTAAACCATCATGTTCAAACTAGGTATTTTCCATCTTGTTATTCCAATACTAGCTATTGGTTTGGGGAAAGTCACTGAATCTGTGTTCAGATTCATTTATTCAATCAATCAATCAATCAAACAAACAATCAATTTATCATTCATTCATTCATTCATGTAAGCAAGCAGGTAGATACTATATATTTATAGACTATTGAAGGGTCAGGTACTATTTTATATGCCAAGAAAAGCTGGATTGAGCTAAAGGACTGAATTTGCATTTGCATGGAGTTTATAAATGGATCCAGTGAATCATGAAACAACCAAGAAATGACTCTCAATAGAAAGGAGGCAGTCTTTGTAGTCCAAACGAGAAGATTCTTAAGACATGTCAGTTTCAATATATCTAAGAAGGTGCTAAAATCCATTCAGTTCTCCACACTATGATTTATATTTGCAAGATATATTTATTAGGATGTTTTTGATGCTAAATGACAGAAAACCAACTTAAGCTACTGTAGAATTTATGATTCATGTAACTAAAAAAAAATTGAGCAGAAATGTATGCTACAGGCAAAGGGTGATCCAGTAGTATAAACCATGCTACTAAAGTCCTGCTTTCTCTTCATTTCTCCTAATGGCATGGCTTGCTTTTCACACTTGTTCCTGGTCCCCTCTACTGACAACAAAACACACCCTAGCATCACAGCTGTGGCATCATCACACTGGGTTGTACAGAGGCATTTTCAGAATGTCCTTCCTTTTAAATTATCATTCCTTTCCAGGAAGAAAGAAATAATAATTAATTAAATTAATTAATTAAATAATAAATTAGTTTCTTTCCAAGCTGGCCTGGATCTCATTATGCAGATCAAGTTGGCCTCTAACTCCCAGAGATCCACCTTCATCTGCTCCCTGAGTGCTGGCGTTAAAAGCATCGTCACTTCACCTGGCTTTTTAGAATAGTCTTAGTATTATCTGTTAGGTATCAGTGATGATATCAATGAAAGACAAATGCCATGTTTTCCCTCTGTGCTGAATTTAGACTTTAAAAACTATATGACATGAAAATATATGGAAGACTAATTCATGGGAGGGAATTCATAGGGTAATAGGGGTGAATATGAGCAAATATATGTTAAGCATATGTGAAGATGTGGCCATTATTGTGGATGTTCATTGGAAATATGGGTAGACATCAAATAAGCACTGATATGGGCAGAAAACCCCATGAGGACTATCCAGCCATTTGGTTGGTGGTTTGATCAGGCTATCAGTGGTGCTGTATCTTTGCCTTCATTCATATGTATTCTATTTCTCTGACTCCCCCATGAACACATAGAGACAAGGAAAAGTCATGACTGCTGGAACTGGTTGTTCTAGGTCTCTTGATGTGGTCAATATGGAGATGAAGTGTTAACACCCCACCAACATTCCATCGAGGAGGTTGGGGGGGGGTAGTGCGAATTTTCTATTGCTGTAATAAGACATCATGACCATGGCAACTTACAGGAGAAAGTTCATTTAAGGCCTAGTTTCAGAGAGTCCATGACTACCATGGTGAGGAGCATTGTAGCAGGTAGGCAGGCATGGTGCTGGAGCAGTAGCTGAGAGCTTATACCTTGAAACACAACCATGAGACAGAGAGAAACTGGGAATGGTATCTTTTGAAACCTCTAGCTGAGAGCTTATACCTTGAAACACAACCATGAGACAGAGAGAAACTGGGAATGGTATCTTTTGAAACCTCAAACTTCTCCCCAGTGTCACCCCTCCTCCAACAAAGCCACATCTTCTAATTTTTTCCAAATAGTTCCTCCAACATGGGACCAAATATTCAAACTCATGAACCTTTGGGGGCCATTCTCATTCAAACCACCACACACTCTCATCAGTATTTCCCCTGTGGAGGTAGGAGATGATTGTAAGTCTCCACCTTGCCCTGTGGATGTATAGACACTTACCACTGGCTAAGGGGGCAGAGATTACCAAGCCCAACTCCTCCCTAAGCACCTACTGGCAGCTAATGAATGCTGGGAGAGAGGGAGAAATTTCAGCGAGGTAGCCATTGATAATATGTCTATGTTCCTATAAATAACTCCTCACCCATGTTCTTGTAAGCAACATTAATCAAATTAATTGGGTCAAAAATTACATCAAAGTAGGAGGGGAACTAGTTATGGAAAGAAAGGAGATTATCAGGGAGGGATGGAAAAAAGAGACAATGCAGAATGAATATGTTCAAAATACATTATGGATGTGTATGAAATGTCATCATGAAATCCATTATTATGCATAATTAATATATACTGATAAACTTTTAAGAAAGGAAGGAATCCACAGAGACAATGCTGTCCCAGAGTTCTCCTTGTGGGTTATTATGCACCCCATCTCCCCACTCCAGAGCTGAGAGAGCTGCTCTTACTGAAAGTGGATTCCTGCTTATCTTCAGTGACAGAGACTCATTTCCATGGTGACACATTCACAGGAGAAAGTCACCTTTGAAAAGAGCAGGCAATGGGGATCAGGTGTCTCTGAGAATCTATCTCTAGGCCTCTTCAGAGGAGACCATGGTGCCCGGAGGTGATGGGACCTGATCCCATGGGTCTGCGTGAAGCTGGGGTCAATGGAAGCATTTTTGGAACCTCAGGGTGAAGGTATCCTTGGAGGACTATGGACAAAGTGCTTTCAGTCCTTTGCTTATTCACATTGTAGATTTTTCTGGCACAACCCACTCCATTGCTGCTCTGCCAGTCCTTGGCCAAGGTAATGGTATATTCCCATCTCAACCTATATGGAAGCCCATTTGTAAATGGAAACAAAAATTAAGAATTGTTTGAATGACAAACTCAGTTCCTCAATTCTCACGAGTCACATTCCAAGTGTTCAGCAAGGCTAGGCACCAGCAGCCACTTTATTGGATGGCTAGTTCTGGGCATATCCATAGCTACAGAAAGTTCATGGCCTGGGAAAATTAGTCAGCCAGCAAGCTTCTTGCTATGTAAGCATGCACCTGTGTATAAAACCAGATGTGCTAGTGCACATTTCTGATCCCAGAACTGGAAAGGTAGAGGCAGAAGGATTTCTGGAGTTTGCTGGTCGACCAATGTAATCTACTTGGTGAGCTCCAAGGTTTAGTGAGAGGTCACATCTCAAAACAAGGTGATAGTTCCTTAAGAACAAGACTCAAGGTTGACCTCTGGTCTCCACATAAGCGTTCACATTTGCATCCAGGCACTTGCATGTACATGTGCACTCCACACAGATGAAAACTCCATGAGAAAGAACTGAGTTGGAAGATGGGTTGCAATTTAGCATAGCTAAAAGTTCGTGGTGCTTGCAGCAGGGTGTCCCCCATCCCAGCTATAAAGAGCATAGCCTGGGGCAGGGCTCTCTGGGACTTCTGATGCCCGAGTCTTCTTTTCTCTCTATCATCATGGACCAACTTAGCTATGTGGCTCAAGTATGGATAGTGTTCTCCAGGTGTAAAAGCTTTGTTCCTGGGGCAGTAGTATTGGGAGGTACTGTAGACCTTTTATGAGATAGATCCTACTGGAAGGCCCTTAAGATAGTGGAGTGTGCAGTCGAATGGCATGGTTAAACCCCAACCCCTTCGTTTCTCCTTTTTTCCTGAATTAACTCTAACACACACTCCTGCCATGATGTGCCACCCCTCTCAGAGGCCCAAACTCATAGCATTGTATAGTCCAACCTTGAACTTGAATCTCTAGAACCACGAACCCAAACCAACTGTCATTCATTTCATAAGAAGTCCGTGTCATGAGTTATTACAATAACACACAGCTGGCTACACTGGAAAGGTCGTATTGTATACTCTGGAATATACAGTCACATGTCTTACAGTCTGTCCCATATGACAGACCTTTTTTGATGGCAATGACTGTATCATAGTTAACTGGGTGTCCTCAAACCTGGCAGGTTATGGATGCTCATTCAGTGTCTACAGCACTCTAGGCTTCTTCCATGTGATGATGTGATAAAATGCAGACAGAGCCTGAGCACAAGTATGTTTCCATCACTCAAAAGCTGTGTGACCCCAACTAATAAACCTTACAGCTCCAGGCTTCACTCCCACCTATCCTGAGGAAATGTGGGGAGTTAATGTACCTGTGATCCTGGGTGCAGGGTTGTCACGGGGTCTCTTGAAGCTAAGGCTGGTGGTCCTAGGACATACCTGGACAGGGTTTTGGACTTGAAACTGTATGAGGCAGCCTGCTTCTGCCAGTCCCTGTATGCAATGCACCTGGTGATAGTGGCAAGCATAATTCATCCCTGCTCCGAGCTAATGGCTGGTGACATTTTGAAAACGGCTGCCTGGCTGTGGTTCTGCCAGCAGCAGAGGGATTTTAAAAAGCCAGGTAGACACCTGGATCCAAGGCAATACAAGAAAGAATGGCACGCAGTCCCTGAGAGGAACAGAAAGTCACAGAATGGAGATGGGAGTGCTTAGTGCTCCCCTGAGGTGGTTGGAGGGGCTCATGTGTCCTGGCTGTTGGGACACGCTGAGGTGACGTGCCAATTCGTCATGGATGGAGGTGTTTCACAGGAACTTGGACTTTAGGATTCCACAGGCCTGGAATCAATATTCTATGTGCGTGTTAGAATTCAGTTTGTGTGGAGAGGGAGGACACAGCTCTCAGAAGTCTTGGGTGAAATATACCACATATCTCAGGGATTAAGGGGATTTCCGTGCTTATAAATCGTACCCAGTGATGGCTGGATCTTGAGCATGGAGGGGGGTGAGGAAGGCTGAGGAAAGGCAGAGAAGCTGATTCCCTGGCTCCAGATCCTTCATCTCAGTGTTTCCCTCAGGCCGACAGGCCACACTGAATACAGGACCCGTGTGGCGTCTCTGATGGATGCAATATGGAAAGCTGGCCAGGACTACTTGAGCTGGCTGAGACAACCCTTGACAGAGAGGACTGGGCCAGAAGCACAAACAGCTGGGGCTTTTCCTGACACCGCCATTAGCTACTGCACCGTTTAAAGGCTGTGCTGCAAAGTCTGTACTCCCAATGGCTTGCAACTGGACTCTTTCTTTTTGTTTCATGGAACATTTGACAGAATGACTTCCAATGTACCAGGTACTTGTGGGCTGAAACCCTCTCACCCTCCACCCACCCCCACCCAGGCCACAACATCTTCCTCGAGCTCCTTGCTATACATTTCACTTAACTCACTACTTCTCTTTGAGGACAGAAACCTACTATAAGTCCCTGGAAGCAGGATGGGTTGGCCATGTTAGCAGGTTTCCCTTCCTTCCTTCCTTCCTTCCTTCCTTCCTTCCTTCCTTCCTTCCTTCCTTCCTTCCTCCCTTCCTTCCTTCCTTCTGACAGAGTCTCATGTAACCCAGACAGGCTTCAGACTCACTATGTAGCCAAGGATGACTTTGAACTTCTAATCCTTTTTTCTCCCAAGTGCTGTGATTACAGACTGCCACACCTGTCTTATGTCTTACAATGGAGGATGAACGAAGGGCTTCTTGCAGACTAAGTAAGCATCCTACCAAGTGAGGTCCATTCTGAAATGCATTTTCTTGGTTGCCCCATTTCCTGACAGTTGGCTGGTGAGGGTACAACCTCAAGAGGCTATTGGATGGGCCTGAGGATGCTCTACGGGCAGAAGTCACAGGAGACTGAAGGGAGAGACGCTGACTGGGGTCTTTCCAGCTCTGCTAACCTGGATGTGAACTGTTCTAGCCTGGTTCAAAGGCGTGCTGGCTCCCTGAATGGCTGGCTCAGCTTCCAGTGCCCTGGGGCCACAGGCTAATGAAAAGCAGACCCTTGCTCGCCAGGCCTGCCTGCCCTTCCTTGGCAGCAGAGATAAAAACCTAATGGCATGTCGTAGCCTGATGGCAAACTCACCACGAAAACAAAATTATCAGGGCTGAGCTGAGGCAGCAGACCGTATCTGCTTTTGTACTATAAAATAACATAACCGGATGACCCCCCTCATTCGCCAAGGGGATGACTGGCTGCAAAGGGCCAGGCCTGGCGCCAAAGTTCCCGGCCACCACACTTTGATGGCTCTTTTCTTCCCTCTCCCCTCAAGTACCTGGGTCTAGGAGACAAGCCTGTAATGACGTGGTGTTTATCACTACACTAATTGCAGATTCTTAACAGGAAGAGGCTCTTCGACTGCTTCCTGTGTACACGTGCTGATGAGAACCCACACACCCCCTCATTTACAACAAACACCCAAATTCTCAGACCCCCCCCCCCATCGCAGAAGAAAGCCGGAGGGTCTCACCTGTGGCACCACTGAACTCCCTCAGCCATTCACAAAATGGCATTTAATTGCATCAAAGATGTGTTTTGAAATACTGTCAAAAGCAGAGGATCAGTGATAGTTGATTGAGCGACGCATCTGCCAGGCGAGCCTAATCATCGTGGAAGACTTTCTCAAGTGTCGGGGGTTTCTCGCTTTTCTCCCTCCCTCTACTTCCTGTAAGATTTACTATTTACCGAGCATATACTGAACTGAGGCCCAAGAGAGGATCTAGAGAAAGGTCTGTGAGCAAAACAGATAAGTTCTCTGCCAGATTCCCAGCCACCTGCTCTCAACCTCTACTCTCTGAAATAGGAAACCCCCAATTTGGAGTTAGAGTGCATATATCTCCAAAATAAAGATGATTCCTTATATTGTCTCTTGCTGCTAGGTGTAACTATGAGGGAACTTACGAAAGGTTTATTGTCTAGAAGCTTCTAGAAGCTGTTAACAAAGGTAATGAAGCCCACCATTTTCCTTCAGTTTCCTGATTGGGGATTAGGATTTGGACATGATGGCTGGAGCTTGAGTAGCTATGTAAAACCAAGAGGTAGAAGTCATATGTAGGCTCTGGTAGATGAGCCATCTGGAAAAGAGGCTGCAACTGTAAACACACTTTGGAAATCAAGCACACAGCTACACTGCGCTCAGCACCCCCAGTGTCTGAGGACTTACTCAAGAGCAACGAAAATCTACATCTACACAGATGGTCATAACAGCCTTTTGCATCATGGGTCCAAATTTCAAACAACCTAAATGACTTTCTGTTGGCGTCCCTTCTAGGCTCCACCCCCCAGTTACTGGTAATAGCCAGGTGTACCTGACTCAGTATAAAAGGGGCTGCTTGCCCCTCCTCATTCTTGCTCTCTTTTCTTCTCTTCTTGCTTTTGTTCCCTGATCTTCTTCCCCCCTCTCTCCCTATTCCTCCACTCTCTCTCCACATGCTAATGGCCATCCTCCTCCTTCCTCTCCATCTCTGTCTCCGTCTCTGTCTCCCTCCCCTTCCCCCTCCGTCTCTCTCTCCCTCTCCCTCTCCCTCCCCTCTCTCTGCCTCTACTACCCTCTCAACTCCCCTCCCCATGCCCTAAATAAACTCTATTCTATATTACACCATAGTGTGGCTGGTCCCTCAGGGGGAAGGGATGCCTCAGCATGGGCCTGTGAAGGTACCCCCTTCCCCCACACCATACCAAGCATCCACCAAACATACCTCTTCCTCACTATCTTTTTTACAAAACACAACACTTTCCACCGACAGGTGTTATACTTTGGATCTGGAATGTTCCCCCAGTCGGTTGTACTGTTGAAAGGTGTGTGATGGTGTGGGAACCGTGGAGTTGGATTTTGGTGCTCAACCAAGAGTATGTCTTCAAAGGGTAGGTTTCATTCCTCTTTTTCTCCCTCCCTCCCTCCTTCCTGCTATGAGGTAAGGTCATCTTGCTCTTGAGTTACAGCATTCTCTCTTGCCAGAGGCCTACAAGCAATGAATGGAGCTGCACTCTCCCAAGCTGTGAGCCCGAGGAACCTTTCCTCCTTCCAGTTGTTTGTCCTTGGGATTTTGTCCCAGCAATAGGAAGCTGACTAACACAAGAGGCGAACAAACCAACTGGGCTGTAGCCACAGAGTACAAGGCTATTCAGTAGTGGGAAAGCAAATTCCTGAGGTATTCTGCTAGGTGGGAGGAGACCATTGTCATGCCAAAGCACTCCACTGTGTGCTGACAGTGCTGCTTTCCATGGGTGGTGGCGAGCTAGAAAGGAGCTCAAGGACACTGTTGGAGGTGATGGAAATGTCTCAGATTTGGCTGCATACTGTTGTTAAAGCACACTGCAGCTTGTGCACTTTTGCCCTATGCAAGTCACCCAGTAGTGACCGCAACGGTCTTGACAATGATAAAAGCATGGTGTCTGTGGATTCTATAACATTTCCCACTCTTCAGCCCTGAGCTGTCCACTTCTCATCTTCAACCAGGCTTCTGTGACATTTTCCATCACTCTTTGCTAATCCCACGTTAACAGTATGACACTTTCCCTGCTGTGTGGCTGAATCCTCTCTCTGATTCAAGTGGTGATGGCCATGAGGGGTCAGGACCCAAGCAGGCTTTTGTGCAGGGTTTGGTCAGAGGACCACAGTTTCGAAATTTCTCCCTGGCCCATATTCTAGGCCTTGGCAGCCCAAAACACCACAGACCCCCAACCCACCCACCCATTTAAGGGCCTGGTTTTGTATCTCTCTCCTCTCACCCTCTCACCCTCCACCCTTAGCAGTGCGTTTGGCAGGCAGGCTCCCACCTTGTGCAGTTTACTCTGGTACTAGGACTATTCTTAGCACAGTGCCAATCCCCCGGGAGGCTGTGAGGATGCAGGAGGCTGAGTAACAGCTGCGTCGCGGCCATTACCCATGCCATTATCATCATCATTATTGCGGGGATGCAGCTTTTGTGGTGTGCCAATCAGAGGAGGTTTGGGGGCCTTTTCTGTAATTGGAAGAATCAGTCCGGGGCATGTGTGGGCTTCCATTCAGAGCGCATTTGCTCTGGGGAAGCATATTTTCTTGTGTGCTGTGGGGACAGGCATTTCAGGTAGGTCCACCAGGCAGCTGCCTGTGTGGAGGGATTCTTTAGATTGATCCTCTGTCCTCTTTTCCTGTCCTGCTCAGCCCTGTCAACTCTGTCCCACAGAGCAATCCTGTCACCAGCAGCCACAAATTCTACACTTAGAGATTCATTTTTGGACTTTCCATTTTCTTTGCAGTTATAGCTCAAAGCTTCTGCTATCTTTCTTGGAATTGTGTGTTTTCTTTTGTTTTCCTTTCCTTTTCCCTTGTAAAAGAAAGAAGTGAAATCTATAAAGGGCCCCATGAGAGGGCATTTGCACCGAGGCAAGCACATGGAGAACAGGGAGATGGGGAAGGTCAATGAACAGCACCAACACATAGGAAGGCTCCCTATGCCTCCTGAGTTCAGACACATTTTCTCAAGGCAACCCTCTTCCTGTGTGTGTGTGTGTGTGTGTGTGTGTGTGTGTGTGAGAGAGAGAGAGAGAGAGAGAGAGAGAGAGAGAGNGAGAGAGAGAGAGAGAGAGAGAGAGAGAGAGAGAGAGAGAGAGAGAGAGAGATGCATGTATATGTGTGCTATGTGTTAATGCTGCATGTCTTCCTCAGTCATTCTCTACATTATGTTTCAAGACAGGGTCTCTCTCTGAACCTGGAGTGCACTGTCTCATCCTGGCCGGCCAAATAAACTCCAGGGATCTTATTGTTTCCTCCTCCTCAATACAGAGATTAGATATATACCACCATCCCCAGCTGTTTCTATGGATGCTGGAGACCCATACTCAGGTCAGTATGTTTATGTTTGGGTACACTTGGGAAGTGTACTCAGAGAAGACATGGACCCTGGTCTCTTGTCTTTATTTTTTTCACTTCCTGGCTAATAAGACATAAATGGACTTCCTCTGCCATGTGCTACCACCGTGATGCTGCCTCAATATAGATTCCATGGCAACAAAAGCAAGTGACCATGGATAGAAACCTCTAAAACTGAGAAGCAAAATGACCCTTTCCATTTTTAAAGTTTATTACCTCAGGGATTTTGTCACTGTGGTGGGAAGCTGACTATCCCACATAGCTTATTGGTGTTTGACACAGGATATGGGAGGAAACTGAGGCATAAGAGATTAAGCAACTTGATCAAGCAGCAGAACTAGGGCCGTAGATCCAGATCCTTCTTTGCTGAGGTTGTGGTCATAGCAACTTTGATAGACCATAAAAGAACAGGCTATTGCTTTGCCATCACTGGAAGATCAAAAAAGCTGGAATAAGCTACTTTTCACTCAATATTTCCTTCCACTAGATAAATACATCATTGTGACTTTTTTCCATAATGAGATCTATTCATTTGAAGGCTATACTCATATATTCTTGGCATTTTATTTCCTTCTCAAGATATTTCACCAAAGGAATAAATGTGGTGTCTGAGTGTCTTAAAAATGTCTGAAAGCAAAACCTAAGGACAACACATTGGGAGGCCTTTGTTGCCTAGAAACCCCTAATCCCAGACATCAGAGACATGCTCCTGAGATTCAGGGTGAGGATGCCTGACAGTTAATACTGGCTATCAACTTGAGAGGATGTAGAATCCTCTAGGAGGCAAGCCTCTGTATGTCTGTGAGGTAGTTTCTAGATTGGGTTAGTTGGTATGGTTAGTTATTGATGCTGGGCTAGTGATGGAAGACCAATCCCAAAGGCAGTTGTCTCCTTTTGTGGGCAGGGGTCCTAGACAGAATAAGGAGAGGCAAGCTAAGTACCAGCATTCATCTCTGTCTTCCTGAGTGGATGCAGTATGACCAACTGCCTCATACTCCTGCTGTCGTGCCTTCCCCATCATCATGGACTGCACCCTCAAACTGTGAACCCCAATACACCCTTCCTTAAATTGCTTTTGATAGGTATATTGTCTCAGCAACAAGAAAAGGTAACATAAAATCTTTCTACTCCGAAGATGTAGCCGTGGGGTGGTTTGAAAATAACCAACTTGGAGATGCACCCAAGTTGCAGATAAAGAAAGGAGACACAACCTTGAGAAACACAGAGGACAAGTGTTGCAGTGTTTTGGACAGAAGAAGAGCTAGTGGATTAGAGAAAGCCCCTTATGTTTGTTGCCATGGCAGTGGAAGATGCTGGAAGTCGTCCTTTCTCTGGCACTCCAGCAAACCTAGGCAATGAGGAGCTTGCCCAGGCAAGATGGAGTGGGATTTGGAGGACAGCACCTGGGCTCTTTTCCCCTCAGAAATAAGAACCACATGTGTGACTAAAGGGAAGCAGACAGATCCAGGGGCTGTGGCCTCCTCACTCACACCTGAGAAGAATCAAGATCTCTGCTGAACTTTGCTCTGGCCTCTGTGTCCTTATGCTAATGACTCTGGTGTGATGTTTCATTGTTTATAGAGGAAAGAATGGTTCTGTTTTCTGGCAAGACAAGGGCAAAGAGGACCAGACCTCACATCAGCTTGGGTGGGGGCAAGACAGAAACAAGTGGACACCCCCAGCACAGCACAGTTATCCATTGAGCTGGTTGTCTCCTTCCACCCTTTGAGGCGGAGACACTGTGCTGCAGTGTTCAGACTAACTGACCTTCAAGCTTGTGGACAATTCTCCCATCTCTGTCTCTCATCTTGCTGTAGCAGTGTTGGTGTTAGAGACACATGTTGTCACATCTGGCTGTTTTACATGGGTTCTGAGGATGGAACTTAAGCCAGCAATGCTAGCCCTGACTTTCTACCCTGTAGTCTTCTGCTCCAGGACTGCTAGGGGGCACTGCTCTGAGCTGAAAGCCAAACAAGTCCAAACAGTCCAGGGAGCTGTCACACTAGATCATTCTTCAAAATGTCACTGCCAAATTCGATCGGTGCCACTTTATGCTTGAGTGCCAAAGTTTTCTCTTAGAGAAATGCACCCCCCCAGCACAGCACTGTTATCCACTGAGATTCCCCTGTGGGATGCATCTGTTGTGTGTTGACACTCTAAGTGCGGGGGACTTTCTCTTTTTTATACCTGTCTCACGGTCCTTTCTACTGTGTGATTCCCTCGTAGGCTGGGTCCTGTCTTCTGATGAGGGAGCTCTCTTTCTGGATTACCTGGATGAATGGAGGTCTCTCTCCACTTCTTCATGTCCTCCAACACCAGATGTGTCCTACCTTCTTTGACAACCAACTCAACCACTGAGGTTATCGCTATTTCTAGTCACACGATCCAGACACCTGGAGCTCAGAGAGATCAGGGCAGTTGCTTATGATCTACAGCAAATGATCTTGACGTGGCTTCTGTGGAAAGCTACTGGCCTGGTAGAAAGATGTCAGAAAACCTCACATGTAGAAAACCGAACATGGGATTCAGAACGGGCATGTGATTGAAAGTCTTCGAGTGGTGTTTCATTCATAAATGGGCACCCACTTCCAAGTTCAGTACCTCAACTCTTTTTCACCTTAAATTTTTTTTTCAATTTCTTTCTTGGTTCTGGGGTGGAATGGAGATCCTCCCACAAGCAAAGTGAGTGCTCCGCTCTCCCTAGCTCCTCCCTTTTCCACCATATAGCATTTTCTCAATTCATCCAACTGAAGGATGGTTTCCTTATGCAACGCAGTAAATTATCACACAACAATAATCTGCTTCCTCATTCTAAGCCATTTGGGGAAGAGTAAACTTTGCCTCATTGATGAAAGTCTTGCCATTTAACATGGTTCCACTGATAAACTAACCGGAGAGATAACCGTGTATGTGTCACTTTCAAATCTAGGGCAAAGAGACACTACACAATACAAGTTGCTCTTTTGTGCTTTTCCATCCTCAACAAGAGCACACACTGTAGGGCTGCTGCGTCTCTGTCTAGGGCCCTAGAACAAGACTGAGGGATCAGAACAAGCCTATTCAATTTGCAGATGTGTGAGTGCAGAAAAGCTAATCCTTGCTTGCTACTGAGTTTTGGGTTTATTTGTTGCACAGCATAATTACTAATGGTAATAATTAACTAACACTATTCTTTCTTATTGGTTTGTGTGTGTGTGTGTATGTGTGCATACCACAGACTGTGTGAAGGTCAGAGGTTAACCCTGACCTTCCACCCTTTGAGGCAGAGACACTGTGCTGTGGTGTTCAGACTAACTGACCTTCAAGCTTGTGGACAATTCTCCCATCTCTGTCTCTCATCTTGCTGTAGCAGTGTTGGTATTAGAGACACATGTTGTCACATCTGGCTGTTTTACATGGGTTCTGAGGATCAGACTTAAGCCAGCAAGGCTTGTGGAATACATACCTTTACCCACTGAGCCATCTTATCAGCCCAGTTATTCTTCCTTCCTTCCACCCTTTATTTATTCATTTTACATCCTGATCATGGCCCTCTCCCTCCTTGCCTCCCAAACCTACTTGCACATCCCTTCCTCCCTCCCCTTCTTCTCTGAGAAGGGAAGGCTTCCTCCTGGGTACCAACCTGCTCTGGCACATCAAGAAATAACAGGACTAGGCACATTCTCTCCTGCTGAGACCAGACCCGGCAGCCAAGCTAGGGGAAAGGGATCAAAAGGAAGGCAACAGAATCAGCCAGGGCCTGCTCCACTTGTTAGGGGACCCACATGCAGACCATGTGGTATATCTTCTACATATGTGCAGGAAGGCCTAGGTCCAGCCTCTGCATGCTCTTTCATTGGTATTCCTACTTTCAGTGTGCCAGAGTCAGGGATGGGAGCTTAGTTGAAATACGCTGTGTCATTGTCATAATGGACCTGCAAGTCTGCGTTCTGAAGCCTCTTGGTCTCTGCTTCAGTTGTGCTTTGGGATTTTTTTTTTTTTATGGCAAGGAGAAATACAAAGATGGGGCAGGAGAGAATTAGTCATCTCTATGCATGCCATTCAGGACACTGACAAGGACACTGGAGGCTGGAACCATATACCTATAGCTGTCCTCCATCCCAGTCCAGTCCTCAAAGATACTGACCACAAGGTTGTGATCTCAGACTCTGTTGAGATTGTTTGAAGTTTTGTTTTTTGTTTATTTTTGTTTTTCCTTTCTAAGCCCTGCAAAAGCCACTTTCTTTTTCAGGGTCCTTGGAAATAGCCTGAATTCATACCAGTTTGCTGAGTTGGTACGAAGTGCAGAATTGATGGTACAGAAAGACATTACACAGCCTACAACTCTTTGGACCATATCAACAGATCATCCGTAGCCTCAACTGCAGAAACATTTCATCAAATCCTTGCAGTTTCTCCCCAAAGAGTAGGCATGCCCTTCCATCTTCTCAAAACAGATGGAGACCTGGCAGAATGTTCACCCCAGCTGGGACTATGGATTCACCTGAGCTAAACTCCAGAGACAGCAGGTTAATCTTCATTCAAGAAATGAGTCTTGAGCACTCTAGGGCATGGAGGGGCTGGAGCACATCACTGTGTATGTCTGGAGCAGGTCGTGTCTCAGCAGAAAGACCTGCCAGGAAGGATTCAAGTGGGGTACGCTGAGAGAGCCAGAGGAATCAGATGGTTCTTCTCAGGTTGTGAAGGAACTGTCAGAGCTGTCCATCTACAGAGGTGTTTTATTAAGCTTTCTTGAAGAGCTGTGTGAAGTGGAAACTTCTAGTTCTTTGGAAAGGTATGTTAAATGCTGGTTTGCTGGAGCACACAGGTAAAAGGATGTTGTGCTAAAGCAAACACGTGAAAGACTGTTTTCCTGAAGCGGACACAGGTGAAAGGATGCTTTGCTATAGCAGACATGTGAAAGGAAGCTTGATGAAGGGGAATAAATATGACACCCCCAGACAATAGGGGAAGAGCACTGAGCCTTGGTCTGATTTGTTTGGCCTCCTTGTTCGTCACAAACAACAGACATATATGTATTGGTGTGCCTTACATAGTGCTGTTGAGATCAACTTGTAATAACACTGACATTGAGAGAAACTTGCCCAAGAACTACTCATGAGGTTCCTGTGGCAGCTTGCCACTTCCCATGACCTCACCTCAGGCTGATTGGCGAGCCTTGTGGATTCCTCGGGATTGAACTGAACTATAGTTGCTGGTTCATGCCTGGTGTCTCCTTGCTAAAAGGTCTGAAATGTAGCTGCTCAATTGTATTTGGTGTTTGCTACAGGACTGAACTGTTGAGAAAGGAGATCGAGCTTGCCCCCCAAAGAACTACTGCTGAACAGGTCCACTTCCCCCATATCCTAATAACTTCTCTTCCACTACCTCTGCTGAGTGGTGGGCTAAAGGAGAGGTTGAATCCTCATTAAAAGTAGTTTGCAAAAAAAATGTACGCTTACAGCTGTGTACAAATGTCTTTTCACTACAGATAGGCCAATGAAAAACAGCAAAATAACCATTATAGCAAAGTCCAGCTTGGAAAGTCAGTGAGTTTATTGGGCTTACTTACAGAATATAGGCAATGGGTTACTTATAGGAGCATGGGTGACCCTAAGACAGCAGCATAACTGCAAAGTTCCACTCCTTCACAGATGACAACCTTATCGAAGCTGCACCATATAGTCTCCCTTCTCCTTAACCTTGTACTTCCTATATATTTTAGTATCTTACTTGCAGTTAGGGGGAAGCAGGCGGGAGCAATGGCTAGCATCTCAAAAGCTCCATTACCAGGACTGCAGACCTAGATAGTTCTGTATTGTTTTGTTCAATTAGTTACCATGGCTACCAGTCCAATGCATCTCTACTTCAAAATGGCTTTGAGGTGGTCATGTTAAGCCCAGAGGAAAAAGCTGGACTACAAGAAAAAGCAATTGTGGAGCTCCCTGCCCTGGAAAATAGTGGCTAAGGGTTGCCATCACCGTCAGCCTGGCATGGTGGAAACAAAATGGTCTTGATTGGTTATCTACAGGGCAACGTTCCACCCAGTGAAGAGCTTGGTTGATCCGTGAGTAAATGGTCTCCAGAATGCAACTCTAAGCTTAATGGCTGTGTGCCCTGGGATTCAGACCTGGAATATGATTGAAAGTTAAGCAATGCTTAATTAACAAATTAAATCTCTTGTTTCACACTGCATTTGAGAAAGACATATTAGTTACTTTTTGCTTAGCCATAACCAACATACTTCAGGGAAGAACCTGAAAGAGGAAAGACTTCTGTTAACTCTTAGTTTCAGAGGGCTCGGTGCATGCTTGCTTGGCCCTGAGAGTATGGCCGTAGGGATGTGTGGAGGAACAGTGTCTTTACTTCATGGTAGATGGGAAGGAGCGAGAGGGACAGGCCAGGAGAGCAGACCGAGAGGGAGAGAACTGTGGGGATGGGAAAGAGAGAAGGGGATAGTGTGGGAGGGGAGATGGAGGAGGGAAAGAAAAAGATACAAGAGAAATCAACCTGGTAGGCAGGTATACTCTTCAAAGTTACATCCTCAATGACTTGCTTCCTCCAGCTTAGATCTACCTCCTAAAGTTTGTAGCTCCTTCTAGCCACCAAGATGGGATCAAGTGTGTTAAACATCTGAGCCTGTAGGTGGCATTTCAGGTACAAACCATGATAGTAAAGCAAAAGGGGGCAGTCAGTCATGGAAAATTCTAGAAAGGAGGAACAAATGAAGTTAATGTCCACAGAGAACAAAGCACTGACCCTCCAGTTACAGGTTATTGCTTTGGTAGTCACTATTATTTTAAAACAAGGTCTGATGATGTAGCAGCCTAGACTGGCATAAACCTCTTGATCTGGCCCCATTCCCAGCTAAGTCACAGGTTGCCATTCCATGACAGATTCCTTAAGGGCCATGTGGTAGATGTTGTGATATGCTACCTGGGTTCTCTTGAAACCCCGGAGGACTGGTTTTTCTCAGCTGCTAAAAGGGCTCCTACAGAAAGTCCATAGCTGCTGCATGTCCCTGAATGGCTTGCCACCACTGAAAAGAGATGCCTCATAGAAATCTTCGCCTCTCCTGGGTCAGCCAACATTCAAAGTCTGGATGCTCCTGGCTACAAAGTCCTTGCCTTTTGCTTAACCTTGGGCAACTCAGAAGGATTATCTTATCCCTGAAGGCCCTGCGTGTTTGCCAAGGCTGCTGGATGGAAGACAGGCTCAGAAGTTAAGCATAGCCGGAATCCCTCTTGTACTCATGTCTGCCTCCCTTGTTCCCTGACTGGCTTCCTCTGCAAACTCCCTGCATGTCACCTGTTAACAAACCATGGGGGCAGGGATCCTGCTTCTGAAGGATTCACGCTGTGCTAATCACCCTGCTCCCTCTCACACTAACTATATTAATCTCAAACCTTTGGGTTGTAAGAAAAAGTCATTAGACAGCAGAATCCCAGGAAAGTGGAGCAATGGGAGGAGCAGAGGGACCACAAGGGTCCTCTCTTATCTTCTTCCCTTCCACTCAGGCATCCTCCAATGAGGTGGAATTGGCCTTCCAGAGCTCGTCAACCTCACATCTTAAATCTCAGGTCACTTGAGACAACCCATTCATGTCTACCTTTCGGTGCTCTGGAGGGAGCATTTGGATAGGCTGGTCTTGGCTCAGGTGCTAGCCTGGGTCAATTAGTTGAGCCCAGTCACAAAGGTAAAGACTGAAGACGACTTTCATGGGAAGTTTGCAAAGGAAGAAAGGGAAGGGTGTGGCACACATTTGTCATATCTTTTGGTTGATCAGCATCTGAACACCGTGCTATAAATCAAGTATGGGGTACTGTTTGCTTGCCACTTGGAGCAGATGAAAATGCCAAGCATGCTGTTATGCCCACCTGTAAATGCTTGGCATTCACCATAGCCTCTTGGTACTAAAGGTAGGGTAGGCTTGGGTGTTGACATATGTCCACAATTATGACATGTTTACACTTCTGTGGCCTTTTAGTGATATGCTCCCTTTCCTGGTCTGATATCCCCACTTCTTATTGGTATTTTCTGGAATCACTTCCTGTGCAAATTATTTGCACTTAAATGTGTACCTCAGGTCCCCTACCCTCTACCAGGAAATCAAACAGGTCCATGACCTAGTCATGGCTGTATGTGTGGGACTTAGGCCTAGACAGATTTGAAATAGGAAGAGGAACAAAAAAGTCTTTTTTGGAGACAACCATAATGATGAGAACATCCAGTTGCCTCAGACACCAGCAAGCAAGGGAGCCGAGGGTCTGTCTTATTGAAAAAAAATTGTTTTTCAACCTTCTTCCTAGCCTTGACAAAATTAACGTTGCTAAGTGCCAGTGTCTCTGACTAAGTATGGAAGCTGACATTACCAGCTGATGCTCTCTCTGGCCAGGGCAGTTACCCTTGGGTCCTACCTGCTTTCCAAGGAGAGGTGAGCATTTGCCTGCAACTTGCTAAGTCACTGGCCATCACTCCAAGATGTTCTTGGATGTTCTAGTGAATCCAGATTTCATTTTAAACCCCAAGCTCCAGGAGAAGATGTAGGTGCCCATATCATTGGCTCCTAGACAGAGAATGTGACTGTCAAGTGCTGTCATCCAGGCTGGTAGCGGGGGATGTGTCTGTTGAAATGTCTGAGTCAGTCAGTCATCCTCAGGAATATCAGGTTTCTGAAGCTGCCTGGCTGAGATTCTGCTGCTGCTACAGTAGATTCACTGAAGTGCCACCTCAGAGGACAGGGGTGCACAGTTTGGGTCAGAGGACCACCAGGATTTCCATAGTTGTCATCTTTCTTTGTGTTGAGGTACCAAGGCCATTGGAATCTAAGAGAGCAGCACTAAGATACACCTGTCGTCCTGCTTGATGGGTGAGTTTCTGATTTCACTGAAATATGGAAAAGGCAGAGAAGGGACCAGCAGGAAAGTCTGTCCAAGAAGAGGAAGGACAACGATATTAAACGTCATTTAAATTACCATGACTATCTTTTTAGTGTGGAGAAATTGATGGGGGGAAACAAAGAAGAAAAATACTTGCCGATTTTTGTGCCTTAACCAAATTAACATTGCTAAGTGACAGTGTCTCTGATTATATATGGACGACATCCTAGGCAGCAATAGAGTAGGGCAAGTATAGCTTGGAACAGAATAGGCTACGCTTATGACTCGGGACAGTGAGACAGTCTTGCTTCATGGCCTCCAGGTCAGCCTTCTCGTCCATGAAGAATTGCTCTCTGCACTCATCCCCAGTGAAGAGGGTTAGCATGAACAAGCAGACAAGTTGCCTGACTGTGGCTGGAAATGCCTTCCCTGGCAGAAACTCCATTTGTGTGCTGACACTGTCTTCTCTTGTTCATATTTGCATTGAACAGGCCATTTTTCCATGCTGACATTTTGCATCTAGTTAAATGCCAGCAAATCCAGAGAGATAGGGCTTTGACCTGTAGTCTTGCCTTTTGGGCAAGTGTCTGATGCTGCAGTAACTTTTATTCTGACTTTCAAACATTTCCGAATATTTCACTTAAAAACAAAACAAAACTGGATGAAATGCTTCAGAGTTTATATTATCTCTGCTGAACGTTTAATTGAGAAATGTTTAAAAGGCATTTGGGATAAATTATCTAAGTGTGTGCATAGATATTTATTTTCCTTCAGTAAAGTGGCTTTGAATGATTTTTGTTATTAGGGAATTAAAGAAGAATTTGTCTTAAAAAGTTTAAATGTAGTGTCATTTTGTTGTTATTGTTCAGAGCTTGTGGTGTTGCTATATACAAGGCAGAATGTGCTGCGGGGGGCTGCCTTAAATAACCTAGGGAGATGACAGGGGTGTGACGGACCTGTATAGGCACTGCAGGGACAGAAAGTTCAGCTGTCACTTACTATGTTCTGCTGTGAGCGAGGAATGAGTAGCACAGAAGAGCTTGTGAGAGGCTTTGCTTTCTAGTCTTAACAGTAGCTCAGAGATCCAATGAGTCCCAGGTTTGACTGGTCAGTCACTGCGTGGTTACAGGGCTACAGCAGGTGCCTACACATTACCCATCAGCCCACTCCTCTTCTCCCCGGAGTTCTGAGAACACACCTTCTTTCTGGCTATAGCTAAGAGCCAAAGGGTATGGAGAGCCAGCCCAAACATGGCCCTCCACATTTTGTCACTTGGGAGTGTAGGGAGTTGAGGCAGTTTGTTGGATGTGAGGAAAAGCTAGCTAGCATTTTGTACCAAGAGTGTTGTACCTTCCAGAAGTATGGGCTAGATCATGTGCCCAAGGAGGTGAGGAGGCCCTATGCCTTCACCTAGCAGAGTTTGACTGCTGTTTCTCTGAAGACCTGCTTGTGCTGTGTGCCCCCCAGGGCCTCCAACCGCCCACCCCCATTTCCTGACTTGATACCCCTTTTCTTTTGCTACGTCTGGAGGTTTTGGTTTTTCTGAAACCATACAATATCTGATTAAGAAAGGTGGCCCAGGAGGGTTGGGAACTAACTTGCCCTAAAGCAGATTCCATTTTCTCAGCATCTTTCATTCTTTCATTTGTGAGGAAAATGATAGGTTTTCATTAAAACCAGAAAAGGAGTTTTTCAAAAGACTGAGTTGCATGTGTTTTGGTTCATGAAACTTAAGAATTATGGCCAGGCCACAGAATCCAGGCTTTGAAAACCCAAGAACAATGTGGAAATTGCCCTTTAAATCTTTCCCCCCTTTCTCTTTTCTTTCTTGATTCTGAGAAGTTTCTCCAGTGCTTATGTTCATTTCGAGCCACATTTTTCAGTCCTGTGCTTAGCTTCCTACCTTTTCTCTCTCTCCCTCTCTCTTCCTGCCTCTCTCCCCCTCTCTCCCCACCCTCTTCTGTCCTTTTTTCCTCCTTCCTTCCTTCCTTCCTTCCTTCCTTCCTTCCTTCCTTCCTTCCTTTCCCTTCCCTTCCTTCCTCTCTCTTCTTTCTTTCTTTCTTTCTTTCTTTCTTTCTTTCTTTCTTTCTTTCTTTCTTTCTTTCTTTCTTTCTTTCTTTCCTACTTTCTACAATGTCTCATGAAGCTCAACCTAGCCTTGAACTTCCTATGTACCTGAGGTTGACCTTGAATTTCTGATCCCTTTCCCCCTACCTCTAAAGCATGCTGGAATTATAGGCATGTGCCACCACAATCAGCTTATTTGGTACAGGGGATGCAACCCCGGGCTTGGTACATACTAGGCAAGCACTTTAAACACCAAACAACATTCCCAACCCATGATGGCCTTTACTGTTGTTGTTTTCTTATGATGCTGAGGATTGAAGTCAAGGCCTTGTATATGTTACAGAAGAGTTCCACCAGTAAGTTGCATTTCCAGACATTCATTTTTCAACAAACTGTAAGTGTGCACAAAAACATTTAGAATTGTATTATATGCAGAGAGGGGGGGGAAGGGAGAGAGACACTGAGAGATAGGTACATAGAGACAGAGAGAAACAGAGACAAAGGAGGGGGATGTGTGACCTAGAGTATCATGTATGATCGAGCTGAATTGCCCAATACCTGGTTTAGAGATCAGATAATTCCTGTTCTTACCTTCAGGGAACTCAATAGAGATGGAAAACAAATTTGCGTAGCAGAACAGAAGCGCTGTTGTCAAGGTTGTTGCATGGTAGTTGGGGAGGCCAGCAAAGGCACAGATCTCAGTGGCTCCCTCATTCAGCTGGAAAGAACTCAGGGGAGGATATCTGGAAAACACCTACTTTGTTGTTGAGACTTTATGATTACTTATGCCAGTTCTTGTCCTCCTAGAAGCAGACACCTAGATGGGGCTAGAAACCTGCAAAAAGATTAATAGAGCAAACAGAGGTTGTCCGTCCAGGACCTGTGGAAGCAGAGGATAGGATGGAATATGTCTCAGCTGAAAAGCATCACTTTGAAAACATCTCTTCAGGTCAGTGGAGCCCAGGGCAAAAACTTCCCATTAGAGAAGTCATAAGTCAGAGTTGTGGCCCAACTCTAGGTGACCAACTGTGTTCAGTCATAAGAAGATAACTACCTGGGAAAAGCATGGTCTTATAGACTGTCAGATGTCCAGAATATTTTCCAATGAAGGGAGGGAAGGGGGGTTATGGCCAGCATTCTCTCATGGCTGCCACATTAAATGCAGGTTACCTTGGAAAAATCAGAGAAAGCCATTTCCAGCATGAATATGGCAAAAGTATACATAATAGAAAATTGACAATTTCTTCAATAAACTCTGTTTTCAAGGCTAGATGTGTACATGCAGACAAAAGAAACTGGACCCTTGTCTCACAAACATCCAAAACTAACTGCAAATAAATGAAATACCTAATCTAAAACATGAAATCGTAGAACCACTCCAAGTAAGCATAAGGGAAATGCTGCTATCCAACACTGAGCCAAGGAAGGATTTCTTCAGTAGTTGGGGATATATGACCCTGACAATATAGGCATCAAAAGCCAAAACCAACTGAGATACATGCAGCAATGCCATTGTGGGGACATATCTAAAATAAATGATATCAGTGTGTTGAAGAGTTATCTTCTTTCTGTTGTTCATTGCAGCACTGTTCAAGAAGTAGAATACACTTAACTGTTCATAAATGGATAAATGATACATACACACACACACACACACACACACACACATTGCCTGACTCTTCATTATGTGACAAAATAACTGAGTCAAAGATCTTCAGAAAGAAAAGATTTATTTTGGCTCACAGTTTGAGAGGTTGCAGTTCATGATGCTCACATCATGGTGATCAGGAAGTAGGGAGGAAGAGTGTCTTTGTGAGTATGTTCTTCTTTCTCTCTATCTGGGTCAACAGCTTATTCAGTGGTACCACCCACATTCAGGATGAATCTTTGTCACTTAGTTAATCCTTTCTAGAAACATCCTCATAGACACACCCAGAAATACACTTTTGCAACCTCCTAAGATGCTCTCAACCAAACCAAACTGACAATCAGGATTAACTATTTCACACACACACACACACACACACACACACACACACACACATGCACACATGTGCGCTCGCATACGCACATGCACCCCCCCAAATAGAATAGTGTTTAATTATAATAAGAAAGAAAGCTTATCATTTGTAACATGTGAACATGGAAAACATGGGGTGAAGAGGTTTTGGGGGTTTTTTGTTTGTTTTTTTCTGAGTGCAGCAAATCCAAAAGAAAAAAATATTCCATGATCTTACATGTGAATTGAAAGACATGGTATACTTACAGGAATTGAGCAGGCATTGGTGGCTGCCAGAGGCTGGAGCCTGGAGACTTGGGGCGATACTGACTAGAGAATGAAAAGGTTCAGTTATGTCAGGTGCCTGCAACTGACTATAGTGGACTATATAACAGTCTCTAAGAGACTACATCTTTCTTGATTGTTCTCTACCGTGTACAAGAGGCAAGTATGTGAAAAGATGGGTCATTTAACTAGTTTATCATAATTATTTCACAATGTACAGAAAGAGCAAAATGCTTTGTATACTGTACATACCTGTTACTATGCCTCAGTAACACTGGAAAAACAAAACAAAACAAAATGAACATGCAAAGAATAAAAGGCAAAAACCAAAAAAGTGTCAAGTTAGGAATTTCCTTGACTGAGAATTTGAAATGGCACCTGAAGCTGAGCTGCAAGCTCCCCACTTTTAGGTCCCATATATCTGACCTCTTCCTTATAGTTCAAGGTAAATGGTTGCCACACACTTATTATATAGTAACAGAGATGGAGGAATCCCACACATGTGTACCAGCTGCCACGATGCCACAGTGCTGTAATAGCTCATTTAACGCCCACAGCAGACTGGCAGGGAAAGCTCTGGGACATTTCATTCTGGGACAACAGAGGCATACAGAGAATTTCAATTTTGCCCAAGACACACAACTTCGATGTGTCAGGGTTCAGCACTGAAACCTCTGGCTGCACTTTCCACCTCAGACCTGTTCTTGACACTTTAGCTCTCTAGACAGGATGGTTGGTGAGAAATTGCTGTATGAGCATCTCCCTGATTGCTCACCCCAGTTACCTTATGGAAGTAGCTGCCTGGGAATATGAGGGAGCCACACGAGTGTGCTGTAGGAAAGCCAGGAGGGCATTTCTCTGGCCATTCCCAGGTTCCAGTTGCCATCACATGCCTGCTGCCAGCCAGTCAGCAGTGGCTAGGGGGAATCCTTCCCTCTGCATCCTGAGAGCCTTTAGTGGGGCATGTGGCAGTGCCCTCTAGAGACATGACTCTGAGTTGCAGACTTTGTGGTGATGCTTACCCTAGGGCACTAAAAATGCAGGAACCCCCGGGCTGCTCTGTTGTTATCCAGTCTTCTGGTAATTCAGGGAAACATCAAAGCAATGCAATAGGGATGTCTCAGTACGCTTTGGTGGGAAGCAGTGCAGGGGTTGGATGTCTCCAAAGCATCCAGAAATATCCCCCCACGAAAGAGCATTCTCCCTGAGCAAGCCAACAATGACATCATGGGGCCTGGTAGAGTATGCCTGTATTCTTTCTCCCTCACACACTCCAGTGTGTCAGGGACACAAGCAAGGAGGAAAGACCCAGAAATGGCTAAGGAGAGGAACACAGGAGTTTTGACAGACAGAACGGTAAAAGGGCCAATTGTTTTCTCTGTTGCCAGGTCCCCTACCCCTGGGGTAGGTCAAACGGGATCAAACTAGGCCACTGAATCCCCCAAAGGCTTCTAGAAGGTACAGGAGCTGTGTGTGTGTGTGTGTGTGTGTGTGTGTGTGTTTTACAGGTATAAGGGCAGCTGTTGGGAAAGTCTCTGTTTTATATTAGTATCCTGCCCATTCCAGTGAGTCTAATAGGCTGGTATTGCATGCATCTGTTCACCAGCTACATGGCCTTTTGTCCTTCAAGGACGTCTCTGAAGCTCAGAGAACATAGGGTATTTATTTGGCCCAGATTGTTCATGTCAAATGATTTCCTTCTCGGTTAATTTCACAATGTAAGGGCTCTTTGTGTTTTAAAGTTAAACAATGCCCAGTCTTACGGTCTCAGCACAAAGGCTCAGAGGGATATGAGCAGGGATGGGTGGGGTGTCATAGACCATAGCTGCCCCCCCCCCCCAGGACCTCTTATGGCAGAGTGCTATAAGTCTTAGTCGCTGCCTTGATGACAACCTCATTCAGTGATGGGCATATGGACATATGAAGCCATTTGCTCTGAAGGGAAGCATACCTTCCTGGAGGGAGGAAGGAAGCTGTAGGACTCAGAGTTCCTCAAAGTTGTAAGATCCACAAGTCCAGTCACCAAGGTTATATATACTGTGGACAGATTTTCTGACTGGCCTAGATGCCTGCACATTTATGCAGCAGCTTTCTGGGATATAGCATTCATGAATCATTGGCTATGCTGGATTGGGCTTTTCAACACTGCAGCAGCCTTTGAGCCACCCATGCTTATACTCCTATGGCCCCAATAAACTCACTGGTTCACTACGTTAGACTTGGATGGAGTTATTTCTTTGCCCTATCGTTGGTGTCCTATCTAGGATGAATAGACACTTGTTTATCCTTCCCCAGGAAAAGTCACACAACACGAAACTTGATGTGACTTTCCCTTTGGTTTTTATGGTGGCCTATGCCAGCGGGCATTTAATGGTGGAGAGGCTTAAGTAGAAAGGGTTCAATGTGGACTTCCCACTTCCCTGTTAAAATCCTCTGCAATTTGTTATGGTATATGAACAACAAAAAAATGCCAGTATACAGACACATGTGTGCACAAATATGAGTGAAAGAACATGCATGAAATGTATGTATGTATCCATTTATAGATACAGATTTACATTTCAAGACATATGCATAAACATATACTAAGCATGAGCATACACACACACACACACACACACACACACAGAGAGAGAGAGAGAGAGAGAGAGAGAGAGAGAGAGAGAGAGAGAGAGAGAGNTCCATTTATAGATACAGATTTACATTTCAAGACATATGCATAAACATATACTAAGCATGAGCATACACACACACACACACACACACACACACAGAGAGAGAGAGAGAGAGAGAGAGAGAGAGAGAGAGAGAGAGAGAGAGAGAGAGGAGATTGTTCAGTGTTAAGAGCACTGACTGCTATCATAGAATCGAACCTGTGTTTTTGTCCCCAGCACCCACGTGGCAGCTGATAACCATCCATCCATAACTCTAGTCTCTGGGTCTTTGTTGACTCTGAACACACATGGTGCACAGGTGTGTGCATTCAGGCAAAACACTCACACACATATAAAATCAAAGTAAACAAACCTAAACAAACAAGAGTTTCCGAGCCATTCCTTCTTATTTCATTTTGGGAGAGTCTCAATATGTAGCTCAGGCTGGCCTCAAACTCATTATTCACTTGCTTTAGCCTTCCCAGTGCTAGGCGTTTAGCCATGTGTTATCCTGTCCCCACAGAGAGATATTGAAGGGACATTTCCTGCTCAAATATCTGCTTTCTCCTTGGGAGCTTGTGAAGCAGCCTACTCAATACTCTTCTCCACCTTGGCTCTTCTACATGCTCATGAACAGCTCAGGCGGGGCGCTTCCATTTGAAACCTCTCACAGGCTCCATCTGTTTTACTACTAGAGGTCTGGACCACTGTGGCAGATCACTGTCTTTGTTTTCCCCAGGTCTGCTGAGGGCTGGAATATGCGGAGGCTCCCTTGGAAAGGAGCCTTCCTACTCCTGTGAACGCAGAGGTTCACATTATCTGAAGACTGTGGCTTACTCTAAAGGACATGAGTATTTTTGCAGGGTTACTATACCAGATAAATTAAGGGCATGTGACCATCAGAGGAGCTGGACATGTTGGCTGGGTGGAGCAGAAAAAAAAATCACAAATGTGCAACTGGCTTTTCTCTTAAGCAAAAAGACTCTGTACCCAAATGCTAGCTTCCCCCCACACCATGAACATGGGAGAGTTTTCAGTAAGAAGACATTGATGGCCCATTGTTCCATATGAACTAGTTGAAAGAAGAGAACCTCTTCTGGCTTAGAACATAAACAGGGCTGCGGAGGTCCAGGGCTGTTCTGGCAAGGGATCTCTTCCTGGAGAGACCACTCACAGACACCACTTGGGAAAACAGTGAAGACTGGTCCCAGAGGACTTGCAAGGCATCTGATGGACCAAAAGCAATACTTAGTACTCCAAAATTTTTTATTTTATTGGCTGTCATGTAAAAAAGATAAACAGCAGGAGAGGAAAAACTCATAATTTTACTCAAGTAATAGTATCAAGAGTAAAAATGAAACCAACTCAGGGTTATTAACAAGAACCAATCAGCTCTTCTAATTATTAGAAGGAAGAGGGAAAAGAGAGAGGGGACTAAAAAGAAGAGAGGAGGGAGAGCAGAGAGCAGGAAAGATGACAAGGCAGGGATGTGAGAAGAGTCAATACAGATTCTATGTTAGAAAAACATAGGAAGGTTTGATGCCCTTAAACTGCCTCTTAACATTTGTGTTGATATATGGTCAGGTGTTGTATTCTCCCACCTTTGACAAGGACATGAAACCAAGAACAGTGGGGTTTTTGTTTGTTTGTTTGTTTTTCCTAACTAAAATCAAGTCAAAATCAAGGGCTGGAGGGTAATGACCCAGGAAGCTATCTAGCCTAATAGATAGCTAGAAAATGCCTACTGATATGAACCCTCCTGTTCTACAGGTGTCTTAGTTAGGGTTTCTATTGCTGTGGATAACTCTTATAAAGGAAAGCATTTCATTTTTGCTGGCTTACAGTTTAGAGGTTTAGTGCAGGATCATCATGGTGGGAAACATGGACACATGCAGGCAGATATGGTGCAGGAAAAGGAGCTGAGAATTCTACTTCTTGATCCACAGGCAAGAGAGAGGGGTGGGGGAGGAGGAAGGGGGAGAGGGGAGGGGCAGAGGCAGGGGAGAGGAGAGGGGAGAGGGGAGACTGGGGTTGGCTTAAGCTTTTGAAACCTTAAAGCCCACCCCAGTGACATACTTCCTCCAACAAAACCACACCTACTCCAATAAGGCCACATCTCCTAATAGTACTACTACGCCTTGTGAGCCCAGGGCAGGGGAGATGGAATTTTCATTTAAATCATCACAGAACAAATAGGGATGGGTAGGAATTGCTGAAAGTAGGTCCTATTTAAAGGGTACATGGCAGGGGCTGGAGAGATGGCTCAGCAGTCAAGAGCACTGGCTGCTCTTTCAGAGGTCAGGGGTCTAATTTCCAACACCCACATGGGAACTTATAACTATCTGCAACTTGAGCTCCAAGGAATCTGACAAATTCACACAGATACACATGCAGGCAAAACACCAGTGCACACAAAATATAAATAAAAATTAAAATTAAAAAAAAAAGAAAGCAAAAGAAACAGTACATTACTACCAGGCTGTGGTTGCCTTCCGGGAATAGAGAAACTCCATTCCTATACATGACTTTTTGAGAGATACTAAAACCTCAGTACTAAGTGGGTTTTAATTTTTAAAGTGTATTTGTTATGACTGTGTGAGAACGAGAGTAAAAGAATATCAGTACACGTGTAGAGATGACCACTGAAGTGTCAGCCCTTCCTTCCAGTGTGGGTTCTGTGGAGCATCAGGTTAGAGCATCAGGTTTGTGTGGTAAACACTGTTCTGTTGTTGCAATTTCCCTTCTGGATACATTTATGTTGAGTGACTGGACCCTTAGAAGGACCACTGAAAATTAGAAAATGCATCACGGCACCCCCCTCACTGCTTCCTTCACATCCGCCACTCCCCCCTCCCTTCTCCACCACTCTCCTGCTAACCAGGCAGGCTGGCGTTTTGGCATAATCAGGACTTTCAAGTTAAATAAAATTAATTTCTTGTTTCCAAACAACACTGTAGCAGTTTTTCAATTCTTTGGCACTCTTCCACTGAGGGGTAGCATCTATGTCTTCTCCCCTGGAATGTGGCAGGCTTGCGACTGTTTTGACCAACTGTATACAGAGAAAATGACACAGTAATGCCTAAGCCGGCTCCCAAAAGGCCAGGCAGCTTCTGTCTGTGCCTCTTGGGACTCTTCTTAGGCATGTGTTTCTGAGAGGGCCAGCCTTTCCATGTCCCTCCAAGGACACTCTCAGAACTCAGTCACTGTGCCTGAGACACACCAGAGGTCCTGTAGAGGTGAGAGAGAGAGAGAGAGAGAGAGAGAGAGAGAGAGAGAGAGAGAGAGACTGCCAACCTGCTAGCCATCAGTGAGAAATGGGGACCATCACTGTGCGGGATCCACCTTGGACAGCCCATTCAGTTGAACCTCCAGTGGGTTCCAACCCCTTTCATCACTTTACCAGGTTAGCTTGAGATATCCCAAGTGAGACCTTCAAAGCTGGGTCTACTCAATTCTCAGTTCTGAGACATGCTAATATTTGTTTCCGGGGTTCAGGTACTTTGCTAGCCAATGGTAGTACCCAGACCAAGTATCTGCCTTGCTTGGTACTGAGAACTTCCTGGGTCTTTCCATCACTGCAGGCTCACAGTTGCCTGGTGTGTTAGCCTTGGGTTTCTTGATGCCCCAGGCTCCCGCAGCTGGAGAAAGTAAATGGTTGTGGGAGCATTAGTGAGACAGGAAGGCTGTCGAGGCATCTTGGAGAACCCAGGTCAAGACAACGTCCACAGGATGCAATTAAAATGGGAAAGTTAACCTTTAAGGAAAGGCTGACTTTACCTTTGCACCTTAGAGATTTGACCTGGAGCAAATTTGTCAAATCCCTTCTTCCAACGAGCCCAAACCACCTGGCTTTCTGGTGTTTGGATTTGGGACTCTTAGCCTTGTGTACACATGGAGAGGGCATCCAGGAACACAGAGAGGCCCTGACCTGCACCCCTACTCTGAGCCAGGACATGGCAGGAAAAAGAGAAGAGGAAAAAAAAGGGGAGGAGAAAAGAAGGGGGACAGAGAAAGAGGGAAGAGAGGAAGGAAAAGGAAAGGGGAGAGAGAGAGAGAGAGAGAGAGAGAGAGAGAGAGAGAGAGAGAGAG
>NC_034613.1:4534783-4558033 GCF_900095145.1 Mus pahari | reverse complement strand
AGGAGAAAAGAAGGGGGACAGAGAAAGAGGGAAGGGAGGCAGGAAAAGGAAAGGGGAGAGAGAGAGAGAGAGAGAGAGAGAGAGAGAGAGAGAGAGAGAGAGAGAGAGAGAATGAGGAAAGGGAAAAGAGGGGATGAGGAGGGAGAAATGGAAGGAAGGAAGAAGGGAAACGGAGGAGTGAGGTGTAAGAAAAGAAGGAAGGCAGGCAGGAGAAGAAGAAGGTCAGAAGGAAATGAGGGACGAAGAGGCGATGGAGGAAGGTGGGAAAAGGAAGCAGGGAAAGAGGAGAGGAGGCCAGGAGTGTCAGCGAGGCTGCCCCCACGGTGTTCTCATTTCCCACTTTCCTGCTGTATTACCTTCATCAGAAACAGATGGACTGAAGCGCGGCAAAGCCTCCCCAGGCAGGAAGCATTGCTTTAATTTACTCAGGTCACGGCAAATCCATTGGCATTCAGCACATGAAGTTGTTTGAACTTACAAGGAGTAACCCAGCAACCGCAATTACCCCACGTGGCTGGCGTGCTCTGATGACACAAACGCAAGCCGAATGGAGTCTCATAATTTCACAAGGTGACAAAAATGGGATTCTGCCATTTCACCTTCACCTGTGAAGGAGCAGGGAGATGTCAGCCGGCCAGCTAAATACACAAAGTCCATCGGCTAGGCTCCATGACCCAGGCTCCTAGTCCTGCCTTCTACCTTGGGCCTGCTGCCCCAGGTGGGCTTTAGTCCCCTGAGAGAACACCCCTTATCAGATTTATTGTAGTAAGCATTAGAGGCTGGCTAGTAAGAACATATCTATTCAGAGTCCACTGTTCAGAAATTAGGGTTTGTTTTTTGTTGTTGTTGTTGTTGTTGTTGTTGCAGAGAACCAGCTGACGGCAACGTAGGCACCATTGTTGAAAGAAAAAAAAACCAGACAGAATAATCTTGTGATAATGTATAGCATCTAATTGAGTTCTAGCTCTCAGCATGGTACTGTCTGAAGTGCTTTCCATGCATGTCTCAGTCTTCAGAGCGATTCTGCGAGGGCAGCTTTAGTAGTCTTCCTGTTTTGGAGGTGATGATTTTGAGACACAGAGAGGTCAAGGTCTATCCAAGGTTACACAGCTAGTGGTCGAGAGAACCCGGCTTACAGATTCCCAGCAATTTGATTATCAGAGCTACATCCTCAATTGTTTTTGGAAAGGCAACCAAACGGATAAGAATCAGTTTAAGAGTATACCTTTTATTCATAAAAGAAATAAGGTAGGTATCCTGTCAATAACTCAGATTCATTCATTAATTCAGGGTTCCTTCTTGGCTATCTTGTCAGTCCGTATTTCATGCATGGGGGAAAAAGTTCACTTAGACCCTAGATTCACATTCCACCCTGTTAGACTGGCTTTCGCATTACAATTTGAAATCAGTGAGTTTTTTTTTTTTTTCTTTTTTTCTGGAAGGTCTGGTCGACCAGACTAATCACAGCTGTGTTTGAGGGGATCTCTGAGGAAGGGATATTTCACCATGCAGTCTAGATTGGCAATCAGGGCCAGCCTGGGTCGTCAGCTGTCAACTCCCAGGGTCGCTCAGCAATGGACTGAGAGCTCTCCAGTCCCACTTTGCTTGATGGGCACAGTCAGTGGCCTCCAGGGAGTTGGCTGGAACCCAGAAGCCTGAGCAATTCTTTAAGCTGGAGGTAGCCAGCCCATTCATCTCCCGCTGGGCCACCATCAGCGAAGAACTGATGGAGAGTGTAGGAGAGGGCGGAGGAATCTGGGAGTTCTATGTATGGCACAGATGAGAGCCGTTCTTGGGTTACAAAATGTCTCTGGGCTTGAGTCTGGGGGTAGATGTGCCAGGAGAAAGATGCTCCCTCAGTGTAACCAGGAAACAGATGGCCAGGTCTTCCTCAGAAGCAGGTGGTCTGCCAGCTGATGCTAAAATATCAAGGCTCTACCTCCTTGGCAGGACAGGCAACCTGCTCTTCTAAAGCAACCTTCTCCAGCTATGGGAAGAGCCAGGGCACTGTATTGTTCTCTATAAAACCAAAGAAAATGGGATATCTCTTCTCAAAGCAGCATTTAAAATCCCCAAAGCTTTTTAAAAGGGGGGGGGGAAGAGTCTTCCAAGGGACCATAAATGGTTTCCCACCTAGACCAGTTTACTTGGACAGAAAATGGGAAGCTTCTAGATTCCCAGAACCACATGACATTAGGAATCATTTAGTTTGGGGTCCAGTGTTGCCAAACATATCTTTCTAGAGAAAAACATTTGTAAATGGAATAATGTGAATCTGGGACACTGGCTATACAAGACAATCTTTTTAAAAGCCTTTTGAGGGATGCTGGGGAGGTAGCTTAGTTGGTGAAGTACTTCTTGCTTGAACATGAGGACCTGAGTTCAGATTCCTAGCACTTTCCCAAACGGGGCATGGTGGCTTAATGCCTATATTCACAGTGTCTGGGAGGTGGAGACAGATGGATCCCGAGTCTACTATCCGGATAGCCTAGCCCAGTTGGTGAGCTCTAGGTCCAGCGAGAGTCCCTGTGTTGAAAAAGAAAGTGGGACGCAATTAAGGAAGGTCCTCAGCATTGGCCTGTGATGTGCACACACAGGAGCACACATAGCCATATTCCCCTCAAAGACATTGGACCTAAGCAAATATATTTAAGAACTGCATGTGGTTCACATAGGCCTTTGCTTTGCAACCCTGTGAGAAACCTAGACACTTGTAGAGAAAGGGGGACTGAGATAAGATCTTTAAATCAAGGAGCAGTAGCAGACAGATATTATCAGGGTCTCACCCACCCCTACCTTCTGGATTCTGTTGATTTCCTCCCTCATTCTCAAGAACGAGAGTCTGCAGCTCTATACCCACTGGGTGTTTAAAAAACTCAGAAGGCCCATTTTGCCTGTGTGAACTGGAAGTAGTCACTGTCTGCTCTCACATACCTGCAGGGCTGCCCTCTTTTCCCAGGCTCTGGCTCCCACCATGTTCTTAAGGTCTTTCTTGCATTTTCAAAGTAAAGGGACTAGACTGAAACCCTGCAGAAGGTCAGAGTCACCCTCAGGGTAACCTATAAGGAAGCATAGGTCTGGAGGACTGTGCGTGCGGAGAAAGCCTGGTCTCTGGGGTTGTTGGCTAGTGCAGACCTCGAAAGGATGGGAGCAGAATCTTTCTCACCACCAGAGTTCGATGTCCGTGGCTCAGAGTGGGAGTTCTTGTCCTCATTGAGGTTGGTTGCAAAGAGAGACGAAAAAGAAGCAGAGACTATGCGGCTCCACAGCCTGGGGAAAGGCTACCTCAGAAATGGGGCATGAGGATTCTATCATATTCAGTAATAGAGAACATCCATCCTTGGCACAGCTCAAATAATTACTGGGACCATGTCTCTGAGTATCCCGTAAATGCAAAATAATGAGCATGCCATTTCTATTAATAATACTTTTATTAAAAGTAAAGTTCAATTCAGTGATGAGAAGAAGACAGGCAAGCGATCTTCCCATTTCTCTCTTCTCCCTTACCCTCTTCCATCTTCCATCCTTTTCTTTGTTCCTCTTCTCTTGTGTGGCCTCCCAGGGCTGAGTGGCACCAGACACTGTGGCTCTGGCACCCCTGGATGACACCAGTACTGGGGCCACCCTTGAGCTCATTCTTGGCCAGTAAGGACAGCATGATAGAATTCCTGTTTGTGTGTTTCCAGAGTCTTGTTTTGAGGAAGAAGTGAGAGAGCCCTGTTTTGGGATAGGGAGATCTTCACCTTCACCTCCACAGCTATGCTGTCCTGTCTCCAGGAGCTGGTAAAGACTACAGATGTATCCTTAGAAAATAATAGCTTAAACGTGTGCAATAAAATACAGAGGCACAAAGGAAGCCAAAGATATTAAAATATGCTTATAAAAATATTAAAAATCAGAAATGTGATAAATGCACAATTATTAATGCCTCAAATATGATTCAGTGGCAGCTCTAATAACTATCATAATTTCCAAGTGGTGCTAAGCATATTTCATGATACCTGCAACAACTATAAAGTACTGCAAAAATGCCCTCACTTTCTCTTGCTGATAAACTTCCAGATCTACTAACAACTGTGGACACGTTCAATTGCAGGCAGAGGTTAACAAAAATGAATTAGGGTTCTGTCCTATCTAAAAGAACAGAGTCCCCTCGCTACTCCGTATCTCTCTAGATATCCACCATGGGGTAGAGAAAGTAGCTTTTCTGCCTTCTGGTTTCCACAGGATGTGGTTAGCCAGCATGGTTGTGGACAATTGCTCAACTGTCCAGTCACCACATTCTTAGCAGCAGCATTGTGAATACCTGTTGTGTTGCAAGCACATCATTTACTTCAAAAAAAAAAAAAAACATCCATTTAAACCTGGTGTGGTGGTACATGCCTGTAATCTTGGCATTTGTGAGGAAAAGGCATGGATGTTGTCATGAGATTGAGGCTATCCCTGCCTAGGTAGCAAGATCCTATCTCAACAAAACAAAAACCAAAAACTCTCTATTTAGACCTTCAGGTAAGGCAGGTAGTGCAGGGGTGATTATAGTTCCCAGTGATAGTGCATAATGAAAGTTGTTCCATGTAAAGGCCTGCCTGCCTTTTATTTCCTCTCTTTGCCCTTACCCACACCATCCCCAGGTTTTGCTTTTGTTCTCCTGCCCACAGTCATCATAGCACATGTCCTAATACATGTGCACATCTGTATAGTACAATACTGCATGGTGAGTGGGATTTTAATTCTTTTTATAACCAGTATCTTGTTATATATCTCATTAGTTTTCCTACCTTTTTTTTTTTCTATTCAGTGCAGTGTCATGAAGATCTGTCATCTGCTGAAGTTGGTCTTGTGCATGGCTTCTTCTCCTTGAATATTTCATAGGGCACACTCTGATGGTTAATTTTAAATGTCAACTTGCTCCAACCTGGAATCACCTGGGAAGAGAGTCTTAATTGAGGAACTGTCTAGATCAGATTGGCCCGGGGAGGGGGGGGATGTCTGTGGAGATCATCTTGACTCTTAACGGATACAAGAAAACCCAGCTTGTTGTGAGTGACACCATTCTCTTGGCTGGGTCCTGAACTGGACAAGAGTGAAGAAATCTAGCAGACAAGAAGGGTACATTCATTTCTCTGTACTCTTAACTATGGATATGGTCTCATTGCTGCTTGAGTTCCTGCCTTGACTTCTCCAAAATGACATAGCGTAACAGAACTATAAGCTAAAAGAACTTCTTCCTCTCCTTTGTTGCTTTTCATTGGGTATTTTATTACAGTGATAGAAATAAAGCTAGAAGATGTACCCACTGTGCTTTCCCCATCTGCCTCCCTAAGGATAGAAACCCATGTCGAAGCCAGCTGTCCTCTCGATTGTTACTACCAACAGGTCTGTGGTGAGAATCCTTTTAAAAGTGCCTCCTCAGGCTTGTGCATGAGACAATTCCTCTGACTTCTGAATCTGGGATGGGGTAGTCACTAGATACTAGGGTCTGTTCTAACAAAATGTCACCAAGCCAAATCAGATTGCTTCCTTGAAAAGCTGTCCCAGTTTTCCTGTTCACTCACAGTGCATACCGACTCTGCTCTCTCCATATCCTCACCAAAACATGGTGGGCTTTCTGTAATTCTGCCTGCTTTGATGGGTGTGAGAGTCAAGATGCCTTACACAGTGTGGAGAATGTTCAGGGTGCCTTGGGAGTACCACTGGTATGTGCCCAAGCACTAACATACAGTACTATGCAAGTTCAGAGCCACACTGAAGCCCTGTTTTATACCAAGCTTGCAACATATTTCTCTCCAACTGTTTCCCTCTCCTGCTCTTCATTATGGCCTGAGAACCAGTGCATTCCTGAAGCAAAGCCCAACAACATGGTCAACATAGCCATAGCCAGGGAACACCCAGTTCAATAAATGGGACTTGAAAGTCACAGCTCTGCAGTGCTAGAAGGCATTTGTTGGATGCTCAGGAGTCCTGGAGGACTCAAGTTTGCAGTGCTTACATCAAAGACCCCAGGGAATTCCTGCTTTCCATGGCTTCTCTTCCAGCCTCTGGTTCTGTTTTCTGCTTTCTGTACTCAGTTCCTGCCCATATTCTATTCTAGCCAAATTCTTGGCTTTTTAGGGAACCCATCTGATGCATATCCATTGTTTCTACATCTACAACAAAACTCTCCTGCTCTGCTGCTTCTCGGGTAGAAAGGACTATGATGTATCTTCCATACAGTCTCGACTTCCCTAGTGATATTCCACCGAGATTCTTAGAAGAGAACTGTCTAAACAAGAAGCCAATTTGTGGCTGCCTCTTTCCCCTTGCCCCTTTCTTGTGACAATTAATTTTCTATATCAGTTTGGCTAGTCCAGTTTGGGTCAAATATAACCCTAGTGTTTCTGTGAAGGATTCTCCCATCCTTTTGAATGAGATTAGAATTTTATCAGTTGACTGTGTAAAGTAGTCTGTCTTCTGTAATGGGTATTAGAGTAATCCAATCCTCTGAAGACCCTAAACTAGCCTAAGGTCCAGGAAGGAGGAAGGAATAAGTTGTAGACTGCTTTCACACTTGAGATTGCAGCATCATGAGACTGTAGTCCATAAGATTCTGTATCTGAGAGGACACTCAAATGTAAGAGCCAGTTCCTTAAAAGGAAATCTATCTTCAGCTCCATATCTGTATCTATCTCTGTCTTTCCCACATCATCTCCATCTGCATCTCTGTCTCCATCACCATCTCCATCTCTATTCCTAGATTTGCTTCCATTTCTACTCTCTATTTCCATCTTCATTTCCACATTTACCTTCAACTCCATCTTCACTTCCATCCATTTTTTCGTCTGCCAACAACATACATCTTATTGGTTCCCTGTCTCTGGAGAACCCCAACTAATATCTCATCCCATATAGATCTTTCAGAAATGATCCAATTACCATCAGGATCTGCGTCCTAGGGATCCAAATAAGTCAAATGGACTATTTGACAAGCCATGGGCATACTGGTCATATGTATTGTCACAGTTCATCACAAGAGAAAATAATTGTACCAACTTTTTAAGTAGCTACTGAGGGCTATATTGTGGCCCCTCAGAAACAATCAGGATATTAAAGCTGTCTCTTCTAGCATACAACTTCACATGCTGAACACTCTCATTAATGCAGTCCAACAACTGACCAAATTGATAGATGTCTCCACTCATATATATTATTCGTGTGTCTGTGAGTGTGTGTGTCTCTCTCTCTCTGTGTTGTTGTTGATGATGATGATGATGTTGTTATTGATGAGACAGTCTCACTACGTAGCCTAATTCTTTTCCTTCAGGATTCCAAGTGCTGGGATTATGGTGTTCCATATGTGTGCCATCTCGCCTGGCTTCCACTAATATTTGAAGAGAGACTCTTACTCAGTATTTAACATGCGTTTGTCCCTGAGCAACTTGACTATGGTCAGGAGAGTGGAGTCATGTGTCTGTAGCAAGCCCTGTGTTTGAGGTGAACCATTTTTAGAGAATATGGGCTAGATAGACACAGCAATGTGAAGACCTTCTGCCAACTGTAAATCAACCATAGCATCATTAGCAATTGCCAAGACAAAGAATAGGAATGACCCTATTCACCAGAGTAGAAGTGGTGGATGATCTAGATAAATCTAGTTCACTGTGAAGATGGACTCATTGCCAGAAATGATACAATTACTACAGATTTCTTGTAGGGGAGGAACCTCCACGGATAGGGGTGGGTTTCTTGCAGGTGACTTAAACATATGGAGATGAAATGAAAGGGAAAGAAGGCATTCTTTTTGCATTTGGAGAGAACAGATCTGTATCAATATATCCATATCTATAAATAGATCCTAGCCAGGCAATGTAGCTGGGCTTCTCCACACGTCATTTGTCCATCAGACAGTGTGTCAGGAACATGTACAAGCTGGCTATGGTGGTGCAGGTTTAGAATTCTAGCTACTTGGAGGCCTGGGGTGAGAGGATCACAATTCAAGGTCTACCTGGCCTACAGAAGGAGTTCTAGACCAGCCTGGATAACTAGGTGAGATAAAGAATTTATAAATACAGAATTTAAAAAAGGCTGGGCAATTCATTCAATATAGACTACTTGTCTAGCATGGGAAAGGCCCTGGGATTCCATCCTCAATTCCGAACAGAAAAGCGCCTAGAGTACTCTTCGCGCGTAGTCAAGCAGGTGATCTCTCTCTCTCTCTCTCTCTCTCTCTCTCTCTCTCTCTCTCTCTCTCTCTTCATGGCATGCCACTCTCCTCTGCTGGTGCCTTCCACATGTGATTCTGTAACCAAGTCAACAGCTTTTTATGGTCTATGTGTCAGGTTAACTATTTGGGGACCTTTTTCAAGTGCATGCTCATGTCTCTCTCAGCATCCCAGCTGACAGCAAGGCCCTGATGATGGGAAAAGCATGTACCTTCTTCGGAAGGGATAAGTTTGGTATAGGCAAAACTCCATCCCAAAAGAAAGAGAAACATCTCAGTATGCCAAGCGTCAGGTCAGAATCTTGCCATGGACACTCTAAACTGAAGTCTTGCAGTCTGAGGAGACCACACACAACGAGGCTCCTGAGATCTATAAGATATTTAGGTGTGGCGACCACCAGGCAGGATCACCCTGTAGTGCCCTGCTATGGACATGTATCTAGCAGCAAAGTGAAGTGGCAGTGTGTTCAGATTAGGCAGTGTTTGTAACAGCATAAAGTAATGACAGCATTAATGTTGCTCACAAAGCAGCCATCTGAGCTGAGCTCAGTGGGGACAGCTTTTCTCTGTTCTACAAAGCATCAGTTGGGGCAGCTTGAAGGCTTGGGACTGAAATAATCTGAAGTCTCCTTCAATCACATGCCTACCAGTTGATGGTGGCTATCTGCTGGGGAACAGTGGGAACCATCACCCCTACATGCGGCTTTCCCTGGTGGCCTGGACTTCCTCGGGATCCCAAACATGAACAGCTCATAAGACCAGGTGTCACCCTGGCTTTCTTTTTTTTTTTTTAATGACCTCAGAAATCATACAGCATCACCTCCACCATGATCATCTAAGTGCTAACAGCAAAGGGAAGGTGTACCCAAGGAGCTGAAGGGGTCTGCAACCCTGTAGGTGGAACAACAATATGAACTAGCCAGTACCCCCAGAGCTTGTATGTCTAGCTGCATATGTAGCAGAAGATGGCCTAATCGGCCATCACTGGGAATAGAGGCCCCTTTGTCTTGCAAACTCTATATGACCCAGCACAAGGGGAGGCCTGGGCCAAGTAGTGGGAGTGGGTGGGTAGGGGAGCAGAGTGGGGGGAGGAGGGTATAGGGAACTTTCGGGATAGCATTTGAAATGTAAATAAAGAAAATATCTAATAAAAAATCAAAAAAAGAGTGAATATGAACTTCCTGTTGTCAAAGAGCATACGGGGTCGATTAGAATGTGGTGCTGCCAGTGTTGGTGTCTTTGAACAATGCACTGTGCCATAAGTAGGTAGGGAGGAAAGGAGGGCTAGGAATTTAGCTATTATAGGGATAAATCCTGATCTCTCTGGTGTGCTGCACAGTTGCTGTACATTCCATGGGCCCTAATGGAATTTCAGAGAGGTTGGGAGTGAAGGGGAACTGAGTTTCCTAGGAGCTCAGTCAGAATAGACAAAGGAGCTGGGTGGACATGACAACAGCAAGAAGCAGGGGGCTGGACCTGGATGTTACTCACAGAAGCCCTAAGCCAGATGGCAGAAACAGACAAGATGGGACTGGGAACTCCGCCCTGAGCAAGAGCTGTAAAAACAATATAGCAGTGATGTGATGGGAGCAGCAGCTGGTGGGAAACCAAGAAGGGAGTCTGCTTCATTTGATTGCTGGGACAGCTCTTCAGCATTTCAGGAAACCTGGACCCAGGGTAGAACAGGCCACCAGTGGCAGAAGGTGCCATGACAACCAAGGAAGTGCCAAGCAGAGTAAAGACCGAACAGGGTATACTTTATTGGGGGCTTGCAGACAGAAGCACATCTCAAGTGACATCAAGATAGGCACATCCCTGGGTTGTGAAGGAGGGTGAAGGGATATGTAGACTAACCTGGGCAGAGGTGGGCTCCATACCAGGTCTTTCTACACAATTATTAAAATGTGAAACATCAATGAAGAAGATCAGGGTACCAGTGGCTGCCACAACCTGCCTGGCTCATTATCTTAGCAACTTTGTTTATTCTATAGGGTTTGGGATACACACTTACGTCACATGGTGGACAAGAAACAGTTATGACCAAGAGGGCAGCAGTGGCATCACCCTGGATCCCCATCCCTATGATGAACATAAGAGGAGTCGGGGACTGACTTCACACAAGGAGTAGAGCACAAATGTGTCTTCAGCATCTACTTCCCTCCCCCCACTAGCTGTCGAAACTAGCTCTCCCACAAAATCCCTGTGAGGCAGCTGTGATTATCCTCATCATACAGCGATGGAAGAGGAAGGTTGCAGACACAGAGCAACCTGCCGAAGGTCATCTGGAAATGGCAAAGGCAGATCAGATGGTGCTCTTTTCCACTCCAATAGATCTGTCTGTGGGGATGGCCAGAGACCTCCAGGAAGTGAGGTTTAAATTACATGCAATTTCAACTCATTTCGGCTTAAATCTAGTCACAAAAGTGGCTAGTGGTTTGCATAGTGGTCAGGGCACATATAAGTTGTTAGCAGGTCATTGCCTGCTTTAAAGGGGTGGCACCCTGCATTTGCTTAATGAGAAGCTTTTAAGTGTGTGTGTATATGTGTGTGTGTGTGTGTGTGTGTGTGTGTGTGTGTGCACAAGTATGTATGTGAATTCCTTTATTTTTAGAGGAAAAACAACCAAACAAAAGGAAATCTGTCAGGATCAGAATGAAATGCCACATACTATTTTCCTGAATATACCAATGACCAACATTTTGCCCCATTGTCTTAATCACTCTATGCCTATATCATATATCATGCACACGTACACATAAGGACATCATAAATACACATATGTACCAGTATAGTAACTATCATGATAGTAATGGGTTGCACATATCAGAATACTCTGCCCCAAATTCTCCAGTATGTATCTCCTGCAAAAAAAGACAAGATCATGGTCACAATCCGAACCTTGACCCTTCATTACAATCTCACTTACTTTATAGTCTGTATATAAAATTTGCCATTTGCTCCATGATGTCTCATCTTAAAAAGCAATTTTTGGTTGTTCCTGACACCAGATCCAATCCAGGAACTAAGACTGTATTGACTTATCCAACTCTTCAGTTTCATTGGTTCTAGGACAAGTTCCAGATTTTCATGATGGTCTTGGAGGACCCTGGATTGCCACCTTGGAGACTAGCCCTCAAGGTCAGGTCAGTTTGTTCACATTGTCATTCTCAGGTTGAGGACATTGGACAGAAGCTTCTTAGTGAAACCCATCAGCAGGAACACGGTGTCAGTGTGCCCAGTATTGGTGTCATACTTGACTGCTTGGTTAGGAAGTGTCAGCCACATCAAAGTCACCATGTTTTTCTTTCATCATGAATAACTGTGTGGAGATGCTCTGATACTGTGTGACTGACTATTAGGGCCCCTGGTCAACTCAATCAGTTGTTTTGGTTTTTCACTCAGGATTCTTAGATGAATTAAACCTCTGGTGGCTAGAAAATAGGGATTGTCTGCAACCTGTCATTTCTTCTCCTTTTTGGCTGGTATTCTGTGTAAGGAAGAACTGTCTTCTTTCTGATTTTTGAGCTTTCCTCATATTAATATGGACTCTGGAACCTTTGAATTGCATTTAATCCTTACTTATTTTGAGATCACCCCAAGTATCCTTAGAAGGCATCACCTTTGTCTGGCTCCTGTGTTCTCACCTTTCTTTCTTGCACTACTTTGTGGTGCAACAAGAATCCAGGCTCATCTTCTCTTTTTATAGCTCCAGGCCAGAAGTGGAATCATTACTTCTTCATGACATTTAAAAATATATCAAACTCCCAGACACATTGGAGTGGTGTCATCATCACTTTGTAGTGGTATATTTGCTCCCTTGGAAGCAGTAGAGGGACTAGTATAGTGAAGATGCTAAGTCCCTATGTACCTCTTGTATGGCCAGAGTGGTTTGGAAGAAACAAGTGGTAGATCACAGACCATGTCAGGTTGAGAAACAGAACAACTTTACACCATTACATTTAAGAATATCAGTGATATCTAGCAGAAGATTGTCAGTGTGGGCTAACCTCATATTCTGTTTGAAAAAAACAATTCCATCAGTAAGGGCTTGGATGATATCTGCCACCATGAATTAATCTGTGACTAAGGTCCATAATCCAAGATGGCCATGGTGGGACAGGCCTATAAGTGACAGTGCTTGGAAGGTGGAGGCAGAAGGATGAGAAATACAGTCAGCTTCAGTTGCATACTGAGTTCAGGTCATCCTGGGCCACATAAGATTCTGTCTCACAAAGGCAGGAGAAAAGAAAATGTGAGGCAAGAAAAATGGAGGAGGATCTGGAGAAATGATCAGATGTTCTGGGTTCAAGTCTCCAAACCCATATACTGTCACAACTGTCTGTAACTCTAGTTCTAAGGGACACCCTCTTCTGTCCACCATGGTCACTGTCTACATGTACTTCACAGACATTTATGCGGACAAAAACCTATATGTGAAAAGTAATACATTTATTTTTAAAATTAGGAGGCCTCAAACACTAGGGAAGAGATGGTAAGTCTTAAAATCCCCAACAGAGCAGCATGGCTTATGAAGCTACCCAACGTGAGGCTGGACAAGTTACAAAGATAGCTTTTCAAAATAGGAATTCTAGAATTATTTACAACCAAAGCAGGATCACCTCAATACTGGGCCTCTGTGAATGATTTCTGTAAAAGAGAAGTGGTCACTCAAACCTTTTTACTTATTAATTTTCTTAAAAACATTCACCTACCCATTCATGCACTTGCTTATTCATTCCCTTTGTTTAAAATGCAGGGAGACAGCTTGCCGTGTCTTTTCCTTGATGAAAAAAGAGTCTAGCATTGCTTGATCAACAACATGAACTCTAAGATACACTAGAAAATAGTGATTATTGGAAACTTCACCCAGTTTACCTTGAAACAACCGTATTTGATACAAACAAGTTAAACACTCTGTAGTACAGGGCACATTGTGCCTGGTGACAGTTTTTGGAAGATGAGTTCCTTGCTAGATCTTACAACTCATTAATTTGATTTACAAGGCAGTTTGTACAGAGAGCACTGGCTTCATTTCCATGGCAGCTTCAGATCTTGTCATAGGCCCTCCCTGCCTTTTCCTTACCTTGATGTTCTAGCTTGTTCATAGGAGACATGCAAAGTGGTCACACTTGGGATTCCATGCTTGACCCTTATTTAATTCTTAGAAAGTAGGGAAAAATAGAGAAGGCCTGAAAGATAAGGCCACAGACATAGAAGGGTGAAAAGAAGGTGAGAATGAAGAGAAGGAGTTGATCAGGGTGTGCACAGCTGAAGATGTAGAACAATGTCAGGATAGAAACTAGGAGATGTGGGGTCACAGTCCATTAAAACCCAAGTTAAAATCGAGACTGTGTCTTTTGAAATTAGAAAACCTGGGGCAGGGCAGGGTAGAAAAACTGGGGATACTACATGAGGACCCAAGTTTAACACCCAGAACACATGTGAAAAATAGCTAGAGGTTGCTATGCACGCTTGTAATCCAAGCACCTAGGTAGTGAGGACCCTGAGGCCGACTGGCTAGCCAGCCTTGCTAAATCAGAGTGCTAGGCTACAGAGAGATCCTGCCTCAAAACACAAAGAGCTTCTGAGAAATGACGGCTAAGGCTGAATTTGCCCTTCACATGCATGTGCACACATGCACATTTGCACACGTGTAAATGTGAACACATACACACATGCCTGTGCATGTGCCCCTGTCACACACGCCATGTAGAGAACCTCAAGAAGCTGCTGAGGAGTGGCTGATCCAGGTACCTAGTTGGTCTCATGACTTCAGTACTTTGCTTTTGCCTGTCTAGGTGATTCCCTCATTTTTTTTTTTTTTTTTAGACAGGCTAATTTGTAGCACAGGTTTTCCAGGTTGTTATGATGTGCCCCAGACAACCTCAAACTTCTGGTAAGTCTCATTCCTCAGACTTCTGGGTGTTGGGATTTTTGGTGTAAGCCACCATGTCTGGTTCTTACTAGTTCTTAACTTGGATCTTGTTTTCCTGTAGCAGCTGTGGTCTTATCTTCTAGGAGATCAACACTTCACTGGGAGGACCTCTTATTGATGTCGCTTGAATAACACACCAGATGTAATCCAGCTCCTCTGGCCAGGTGATGCATGGGATGCACTAATTGGCCAGGTCCGGAGCTGGGGTGGGATTAGAATTCATTGGAATCCTGTGGTGGAGAATGGAGAAGAGTGATCTCCAAATCTATGTTGGAAAAAAATAGATGCCATCTCAGCTGCTGTGGAAAACATTACGTAACAAACCAGTCTAAAACTCAGAGGCGTGGGATGATGCTTCAGATGTGAACATGTGGATGGGACTAGTCACACAAGGGGGTACTAGCAGGTCCAAGTGTTAAAAGAGGAAATAACGTGTACAGAGGTTACGAGTCTGGTAAGCTCTTGGTGTTTGAAATACCAAAAGCAAAGGAGCATCAGAGAGGATGAGGGAGTGTCTTACTCAAGACATCACTTCTCCAGATTGGTCTCTCACTGCTAGGTGGAGAGTTGGATGATAGACTAGATGGGACAAGAGTAGAAGTGAGAGTCTGGATTCCAAGTCAAGGCGAGGAGACAGTTTGAAGGAGCAGCACTGGCATAAGGTGGGTGGAGTTGAGAGAGATTTTGAAGATGAAGCTGAGAGTTGCTGGGGCCACCAAGGAAAAGGAGGAGGCCAAGAAGGGAGACCTCTGACACAGGGCCCTAGTTATCAAGAGATACATCAAGGAATACCTGGGAAGCTCATGGGGCATAGGACAATTGCACAGTCCTGGGAAGGGGCTAGTTGAAGCATTAATTAGTTCATATTTGTCTGCATATTCTCAGATAAAAGAGGCTTTGCAGTTCTCTGGTGATGCATGAAATTCTGAGCTGAAAGGCCATGTAGTGCAAGAGAAGATGGGAATAGTGGTGTTGGGTAGACAGGGTCATTAGTCAATTACAAGGGGCTTGAATCTACCCAGTCAGTGTCTCTCAGAGACTGAGCATGTCTGATGGCCACCAAAGGTCTAATAATGACAAATGTTTCACTCCAGGTATGGTAGGTTCTTTTATTTTCTCCTGCCTAAGGGCCTTTTCCATGAAGATTACACCCGCCATCAAGTTAATGCCTTCAAAGAGGAAGAAGGAGCAAAAGGGAAATATTTTAGGGGTTCTGGGCAGACTCTCAGATCATTAAAACTTCATTTCAACCTGAGGCAGCATCAACATTATTCAGAGAGGTTCTACAAGATATGTGGGTGCTGAGGAGGAAAGATGAGGGTCACAGAATGAAGGCCAGAGGTGGAGTCTGGGGGGTACACTGAATTCTTCCCTTGAGACAATTACAGTGGCCCAAGATTCGATGAAAGTTTCATCTTTGGATATTTGATGTTTGCCCTTCTCTTTTATCCGTATTTTTTTCCAAGTTGCTCAGCTAAAACGTCAAAGAGTATATTAAATTGCTAGTTAGGAAACATCACCCCCAACAAACCCTGTTCATCAAAATGTTAGGGCTTTCTCTAGGGGCCTTGCGTTCAGTTTGTCAACAAGCTGAAGCCGTTGAGCTGGGGCTCCGTGAGGCCCAGGAGCATGGTTTAATTAATATCCTACCCATAATACCTTGCTGGGTTTATGCAAACAAAACCCTGTCACTCCTTACCTTAGGATTTCCCCTCTCCTTGAAGCAAGCATTTATTTACCCACAATTTGACCCCATGATGGTGTTCAGCAGATGTGACTCTTACTTATTTGCATTGTTTTGTGACAGTTGCAAAATTCATTAGTGGCTCAGGGATGAATCCTCAGTAGACTGGCCCAATGATAGGAGAAGAAAGAGGGCTGGTACTAATTAATCCTCTTCTTCAGTGAAATTGGGGATGGGCGATGAGCTAGTACCTCTTTCAAAGATTGTCTATATCCAGTTTGTAAGTTGTAGTGGCAGGAAGTGACACAAACTGACTCTTGACTACCTTGGACCAAAGTGGACCTTGGATACTATTGAGAACTTAGATGAATGATGGGAAGAAAATAGCTCTGGGCAAGAATTGACTGGGCAATAGACAGTGTACAAGTTGAATACTTCTGGACAAGTGAATGCCTTTTAAGTGTGTTTCTTGGCTGTATGTCACTCTACACCAGAATTTCTCAGAACATCAAATAACATGATGGCTCTATAATGGACCATGATACTGTTAGGGAAGACTGTATAGCATCTACAGGCTCTGGACAGGCCCTATGGCCATTTCTGACATCCCAGCCAAGGAACCTATGCAGACATGAGGAACTCACAATCAAGATAACCAATGAGCTACTAGCAAACAAAGAGATACAAAAAAGCAAAATTTGGATAGACTTCCAGTACACTCTGTATTGCCTATAAACCAATGATCTCAAGGTTTATGAGCATGATTATTCTCTTTCAAAATGTCATATCTGAGGCCAAATGAGGGAAATTATTATTTTCCCATTCAACAACAAAGACCGGTTGGAATGGCAGGTCAAAGGTGTCTAGCTCCACCCCCTCTTTAGTTCAATGTTCTTCAGAGCAGCTTAGCTGCAAACCATGCAGTACTGGGACTATTGTCTTGTTTTTTACAGAAACTAAAGATGGGTTCCTCCTCCCATGCTTCTCACTCTGCAGTGAGCTATGTCTGTATGCAAAACTCTCATCAGACAAGTGTTTACCTGGAAGATAATTGACAGCTCGTTTTCATCTATGCTGAAAGGTAAAATCAAAGAAATGGACTATGTGGCAGACATACTGACTGAGCAATCACATGATAACATGACCTCTTCTAGTCAACATACTTGAGTTGCATACCTATGATGCTTAGGCTAGATATTAGGGGGTAGAGTGTTTTTACAGGGTGTGCCCTAAAGATAGAGGAACTAAGGAGATGCTTTGCCAAATTCTCCTGTGCCAGTCCAGGCACCAGTGCCTCTTCTGAAGCAGCCTATTCTAGAGAGTCTTGTTTGCAAGAGTGGAAAGAAAACTCTTCAGGCAATGGTATCCAGGGTACAGGGTCTGGATCTGGGATGTCTGCTAAAGGCCTACGTAGTAAAGGCTTTGTTCCTAGCCTACAGCACTACTGGGAGACCATGGAACTTTTTAGGGGTGAGGGCTACTGAAAGGTTTTAGACCACTGGGGGCATGCCCTCAAAAGGGACTTGTGTGAACCTTGTGGTATCCATTCTGTTTCCTGGCTGCCGTGGCATGAGTCATTTGTTCCAACATATCTTCCTGCCATGATGTGTAGCCTCAGTACAGGCCCAATGGGCTAAAAGTTCTGAGATGGTGACTAAAAATAGCTTTTGTGATGATGATGTGGGTGTGTTGAGTGTACTTGCTAATGTGGGTATGTGAAAATGTATGTGCACTTGCACATAGAGCTGGAGGTTGACACTGGCCATTTTTCCTCAATCACTCTCTATCTTTGTGTTTTGAGGAGCATTTCTTACTGAGCCTGAAAGTCATTGATTTTGGTAGGCTGGATGGCCAATGAGCTTCAGGAATCTGTCTATCTCTGTTCTTTCCCCAAATGCTGGGGGCTACAGGTATCTGCCACCATGCCTATTTTAAATAATTATGGGTTTAGGGGATCTGAACTCAGGTTCTCATGGTTGAATGGCAAACACTTTACCAATGGAGCCATCTTCCCAGTCCAAGCCTCTCTTCTGTATAAGCTGATTATCTTAGGTATTCGTTCTGCAGTAACAGCAATCTGTCTAATACAAGGATGGGATGAGGGAGTGAAGGGATTCTGAAGTCCCAAAAATATTGAGAGCAGGGCAGATAATGTCCCGAGCATGCTTTCTCTCCTTTCTACCTAATACTTCCTGGAAGGAAGGAAGGAAGAAGGAAGGAAGGAAGGAAGGAAGGAAGGAAGGAAGGAAGGAAGGAAGGAAGGGAGAAAAGAATAAATATTGCTTTTAGAAGGTTGGTGGAGCTGGAATAAGATGTGGCAGGGGATCAGCTTCTTTAGTTTCCTATCCTTTTGGCATTATGATGGCTTCAGCATGTTTATGATGTGAACCACACCAGTCCTCAACTCCAAGTGCATACAATGGCCAGTAGCCTCTGGACTTTTCACTCCCACTTTGCTTACTTTTCTACCAATATTTACCATCTTCTTAGCAAATGACAAATCCCTCTCCATATGCACTTGGCTTTGATACATCCCTGTCCATCACTCCTCTCTCCAGCCTTTTACTAGATTCTCCCAATTGTCCCTCCATAAACACTGAGGACATGTAGAGCCTGGCTCCTGCTTTCTATTTCCAATGGATGCTCTACTAATGTAAGCTCCCTTGGCCTCCCTTTTACTGACTGAAGTCTTGCTTTTTATAACCAGTATTTTAGTGCTCTCCAGCCCACGCATCAATTAGAGTAAATTTTGCAAAGCTCTCAATCGTTTTTTTTTTTTTTTCCTATGCGCTTAGGAGCAAATCCCAGCCCCATGATGCATTATCTCAGGTCCAGAGCCATCTTCCGTCTGTGCTCCAGACATCTGCACCTTCACACAGCCCATGGGATGAGTACTAAAGGTGATTTGCCTGGAAAGCTGGAATTATTCTTGCGAGTCTACCATGGCGCTTTGCTTTGCGCTCATCTAACCTCATGAGCACTTTTCACAGGAAGATGGGCATCTTGTCCTTTCAAGGCCAGCTGGTAGAATGGACACCAGCCAAGCCACCATGATTACTGGTTTCCAAGAGATGGTTTTAGACAATTGAATGAACTATCAGTGCCTGATTCACACTGATGCCATCACCCTTCCTTTACAGAGGAGGATACACGAAAAATATCCAAAAAGGAGTTAACAAAAGACATAAATGTCTACTGCTGTCAGATACAAGAGTAGACTCAATCTCCCGACAAGCTTCCATAGCACACTGCCTCCCAGGATGCCAAGAAAATGATGTAATCTGACCCATGAATTCCCCCTCTGGAAGCTGCCCCAACCTGTCTATCTGAAGATAAAAACAACCACAGATTCAGTTTACATCTTCTTTTGCTCCTTAGCCTGTTGGAGCCAAGGTTGAATGGTGCCAATTTGCCAATGGTGGTTTTTATGATGTGGGCTGGGATCACTGGGGACTGTTCTAAAACCATCAAATTCATTTCAATTAGAAGTGTAACTTAATGTCCAATTTTCAAACCAGATTCTCTAGGTAAGAAGACCTTTTCTTTTCTTTTCTTTTCTTTTCTTTTCTTTTCTTTTCTTTTTTTTCTGAGCTGTTTTAATCTGATGAGCAGTACTTGTGGGTACCAATAGTGCCTGGCTCTGCATCCTTGGCTGTGGCATTACTCCAGGTTAATATGAGGTGCAAGTCAGGCTAAAGCAGGGGTGAGGAAATAAACGTGGAAAATGGAAAGGGGGCTGCGTGAAATTTGAACCAGTACAGATCAATTCCAGAATGCTGCCCAGGGATTCCTAAAAGTGAACCCAGGGAAAAATAAATACATCTCATCCTTATTAACACTCCAAACCTTAAATGAGTCCCGATGTTAATTCCGAAGAGATGTCTAAAATGCCTCCTTCAAATTGCCGCCGCACTTGCCCCATAAAACAACGTGTACTTCTTTTTATTCACTCCATGTTCAAAAAAATAAATAAATAAAGGAAATTCCTTCTACAGTCTAGGGCCAAGGAACAACCCGGCCTGGCTTTGATTACTGAGAGCTGGAGAGTTTTGAGTGAAAGCTGCAGCCGGCTGCCAGCCTTGTTATTAGCAATAAGCATCAAGCTGGTCTCGGGAGAGCAGGGGCCTTTTGAGAATGTCAGACAGCAGCCGGCACCTCCCTTTGACAGCACCTGCAGTCACCGGGATGTGGGCCTGTCCAGAACTCCATTTCCTCTTGGCTGAATCGGCAGCACTAATCAACAGAGAAATAAGCCCTTCTATTTATATAATATCTACCTACAAGCAGCCCAAATTGCCATGCTCCTGTTTAAGACTCTACAATGGCTCCCCATGGCCCCTCAGACCAAGTCCAAATGCCCAGGTTCATTGTTCCAGGTCTCATGACAACAGAGCTCACCTTGGCAATGTGGGAGCTTGCTTTCTTTCCTTCCTTTCATTTTGTAAAAACAGAGTTCCAGCCAGGACATTCTTCCACAGCCGGAGAGGGTTATTATGGTGAGATTGGAAAGGGCTGCTGACTCAAAAGGCTTGCTGCGAGCCCCAGCTCTACTCCCAACTACAGCACTGGCTGAACATTCCCAGCTCAGGATTCACTTGCCATCTCATTGATAAAGTGAGGGAATGATCATAGTAGACGACTTGATCTACCACATCCTTCAAGAGGCTGAAATCATATAAGGTTTCATTCCATTCGCAGCCCTTTCTTATTTGATTTTCCCAGCCTTGCTTCTTTTCCTGGGGTTGGGAAAGGGTAGGTTCAGCTCTCTCACCCTCCCTTACAGCTAGCAGTAACCAATCTAGGTAGCTCCAACCAGTGGGGCACAGTGAAGTCTGGCTGGTGACACAGATGACCATGCTGCTCTATATTCCACACCCATAGTCCCCTCTGAATTCTGCTGCAATTAGGATGGGCAAATGATGCTGTTTGAAATCTCTCCATGCTGAAAACATCTGACCTCAAGATCAAGCAATGTCCTGTCCTTCTATCTGTTCCTTGGGCTTCAGCAGCACAGCAGGAGCCCACTGGCAAATGAAAGCAACACCCAAAGTAGAGATGCTTGCATTGCTATTAGTGCTTAGCTAATGGAGGCCAGGGGCCAGGGGCCAGGGGCCAGATGTTTCAGCCACCTGCTTTTCAGGATTAAAAGTCTGGAAGGCATTGTGTATTCATCTCAGGAAGCCACGGTGTAATGAAGTCTCTGTTGCTTGAGGTGGGAACCTCCTTGACACACATTCACAGTGTATTCTATCTACTCTACCTTCCTCCCTCCACCCATACTCCACTCGTCCTCCTCTATCCACTGTTTCCCTATCTCTATCTTTTCCTGGTCCTCCATTTCCCCCTGCATTCCTCTTCATTCTCCACCACCTCCTCCACCTTTTCCATCTCTTCCTTCATCTTTTCCTCCTGTTTTTCATCTCTTCCTCTTATGCCTCCTCATCCTTTCCCTCCTCCACTCCTCTGCTGCTACCACTGCTTCCCCCTTCTGCTCCTTCACCACCTCTCCCAAACCTTCAGCAAGTGCTCTCCCACTTTCACTTTCTGATTTTGAGACAGGACTTTATTAGGTTATGATGATGGCTTTGAACTCACTCTCTAGCCTAGGCAGGCCTTGAATTAAAAAATCCCTCAGCCTAAGATGAAAGGATAGACTATCCAGAGACTACCCCATCTGGGAATCCATCCCATCATCAGCCACCAAACCCAGATACTAATGCACATGCCAACAAGATTCTGCTGAAGGGACCCTGATATTGCGGTCTCTTGTGAGGCTATGCCAGTGCCTGGCAAACACCGAAGTGGATGCTCACAGCCATTAGCTATTGGAGGGAACACAGGGTCCCCAATGGAGGAGCTAGAGAAAGTACCCAAGGAACTGAAGGGGGATGCAACCCTGTAGGTGGAACAACAATATGAACTAAGCAGTACCCCCTGAGCTCGTGTCTCTAGCTGCATATGTAGAAGATGGCCTAATCGGTCATCACTGGGAAGAGAGGCCCCTTGGTCTTGCAAACTTTATATGACCCAGCACAAGGGAAGGCCTGGGCCAAGTAGTGGGAGTGGGTGGGTAGGGGAGCAGGGGCTGGGGGGGGTATAGGGAACTTTCGGGATAGCATTTGAAATGTAAATAAAGAAAATAATAATAAAAAATAATTTAAAAAAAAATCCCTCAGCTTCAGGCACCTGAATAGTTGTGATTAAAGGACCATAACACAGGTCTGACCGCTCTTACTCCTCTTGCTTCCTCCTAATGCTCCCAAAGTTTAGTTAGTAACTGAACTCTCAGGATCCAAGTCATTGGTTTGAAGTCTACTTTCGGAGGGATTTCAAACTCAAATGCCTGACATAACTCATCTTCCCTCTTTCATCTTAAATGAGGGTGCTGATGTGATGGCCAGAGCTAAGCAACCTTCTTGGAATCAACATGAAGGAAAGGCTACAAAGGTGTCAGAAATGCCACATCTGACATCTTTGAGTGGCTGACTCAATACCAGCAACTGTCAAGTTTTATGTTTTGGGCTCCATGAAACTAACACCTATTTATTTAAGCTATTGCTCCGTGAGTATTCTTCCACTTGCAGTTGATCACAACCCTCATCACTCTGTTGTGCCTCTCTCTGCATGCTAGAAGTGTTACCACCCATGTCTTTGCTCCTGTGTTCTCTTTGCCTGGATCTCCCTTCCCATTTCTTTCTGTTGCTCTCACTTGCCTGCTTTCTTTCATAAACCAAATCCTTTTTGATTTCCCTCCTCCAAACCATGACACTTTCCATTTGACAAAATTCTTAAAATCTTTATCTATATAAAGAGATAAAGCCAGTCTTGTATTGGTTATGAGGTAGCCCTGGAATGGCTCCAAATTATGACTTTTAAAGTGGATCTCACTTAAATGGAGACTATCTTAAAAACAGAGGCTCCACTTATATGTGTGTGCATATGTCTTCTACAGACTTCTACACATGATCAAAGGGTCCAGTGTAAATAGAATGGGGGCAAAGGACACATGTTTAATTTAAGCAAATTCCCTTCATGCTAAGGAAGGCAATTTAAGTGAAGATGATGAAGAAGGTTTGTGGGAACCTTACTGGGAGAATAGATACTACTGTTTATGCACTGTATCCCTAGGAGGGGTGGAGACTGCATGAGATGGTGATGTTATTGATGGACTTAAGAACTCACCCCCTTTAATCTCAGCACTCAGGTGGCAGAGGCATGACAATATCTGTGAATTGAAATCTAGCCTTTTCTTCGAAGTGAGTTCTGGGACATCCAGGGCTGAAGATGTAAACAAAGAAACCCTGTTGCAAGAAAGAGAGAAAGAGGGAGGGAGAGAGAAAGAGAGAGAGAGGAAGAAGAAGAAGAAGAAGAAGAAGAAGAAGAAGAAGAAGAAGAAGAAGAAGAAGAAGAAGAAGAAGAAGAAGAAGAAGAAGA
>NC_034613.1:4522808-4534768 GCF_900095145.1 Mus pahari | reverse complement strand
AGAAGAAGAAGAAGAAGAAGAAGAAGAAGAAGAAGAAGAAGAAGAAGAAGAAGAAGAAGAAGAAGAAGAAGAAGAAGAAGAAGAAGAAGAAAAGAAAAAGAAGAAGAAAAAGAGGGGAGAAGAGAAGAGAAGAGAAGAGAAATGAAAAGAAAAGAAAAGAAAAGAAAAGAAGAGAAAAGAAAAGAAAACCTGAGCCCCATGTCTCCTCTTTTCTTAGGTCCTGAGTCCTTTTCTTTGACTGACACCCCTCTCTGGGTCCTTTACTACCAATCACAGCTCTCTCTCAAGTGTCTGGAGCCACACTTTGAGGGGCATGTTCTTCATCTTCCCATGTTTCCAGGCTTTCAGACCCAGAAGAAAGGAAGCCCTTGTTCATCAACTTCCTCCCCTTGTTCTTTGGTCTTTATTGCCATCACAGTTGTCCTTGTACAACGTGGCTCACACTGACTGTCCTACAAGTCCAACCCTAGATTATCACTCAACACTTCCTGCCAAGGCAGGAAATGACTTCCTAACTGTCTCTTCACAGTGTGTCATGCCCACATATGCTGCCAAGACGTTATGCCCAGCAATAGTGCTGTCAAGCAAGACACCTCCTTGCTGGAACTCTTTCATTGCTTCCCTTCCACCACCAAATATGACTCAGAGAGCTACTTTTCTCTTCTCTAATTATGTAGTCAATGTGAACAAGCCACTAAGCAAGCAAGAAGATACCTACCTGATACTCACAGACCTCTGTGCTTGGCTTATAGGGCTAGGCCATCTCTTCTTGCTAAACATACCCCTCTCCTACAGCAATCCACCCCACTCTTGACTGTTTTGCTTATCTTTCTACTGTGGCACCCTGACCTTGAGATGCCACAAAGCTTTAGTTAAATTAAAAGGACCCTGCCTAGTTACTGTGGAGCAATGGGAGCTTCTGCCATAGCATCTATCAGGTATGCCTTTGTCTTCTACTCACTCAGGCATGTAGAGGATCTTGGGGTTAGATGGTTGGCATTTCTGCATACCCCACTTTAAGAAGCTTTGGCTTGAGTTACAATAGAAGCCACAGGTTGTAGTTACCCTCTGTTCACTATATTCTGGGCACTGTGTTTTACTCATCCACAGGAATAGCTTCCTGGCCTTCCACAAGAGCACTGAAAAGACAACTGAGGGCTTCCTTTTCATAACAGATGAGAAAACTGAGAGTTGAGTATGAGTGATGCCACTAGCCCAAGTTCCCATGACTTGGAAGTGGCAGAGTTGTGTGCCTCCTACCTTGATCTGTCACCCTGCCGTATACATGCTGTGAGAACCAGCCTGTTCTGTGTTCTTCTGTCCACAAGAGATGAATGAATGTCAGGTCTACAGAGGAAACATTTTACTGGCAACTAGACTCTCTGCGTCATTGTCCCAGTTCTGCATGCTGCTTTGCCACAACAACTCTAGCAAGAGACTTCCCAGTACCGAGCTTCAAAACCTGCCTTGAGAAGTTGGGGATAAAAAAAAAAAATCACTAGAGTTGCTCCCAGCTGAGGAGACTTCAGTGGTACTAGGCACGACTTTGTCTGTAAAACTCTTTTCTGACAGTGAATGGAGCAGAGGCCTGGTGTGCGATAGTGACTGAGGCCTGCAGTGGAGACAGAGATAGGTGAGGAAAGATATGGCCGGTCATGGTGAGGAGACACGAGTTGGCTGTGGAGACATGGGCCTGAAGACTCTGGGTCACAAATCTATTCCAAACACTCACATTTTTAAACATTTGGATTGATGGATTGGTGCCTTAAATAGACAGTTGATAATTGCACATCTTTGTCGGGTATGAGGCAGTGTTTGGAGCCTCATACCTCATGTAATGATCAACTCAGGATATTGTGCTTATCCATCATCTCAGGTGCTCATCATTTCTTGGTGGTGCGAGCATTCTAAATCCTTTCTTCTGGCTGTTTTGAATTATACAAGATGACACTGTTGACTGTAGTCACCCTTCTGTGTAATAAAATACCAGAATGTATTTCTACTCTCTGGCTGTGACTTTGTGCCCATTAGGCAATCATTTCCTTTTCCCTCCTTCTTGCCTTCCAAGGAGAATTCTGCCCACATACAAAGGAAGTTAAGGATGATTACCTCCACCAGTTAATTTTGAGTGTATTTTCCTTTTCACGAGAGTGCTATATCATACAAATCTGTCTAAATACATTTAAAAGTGCTCTTTTAATAATGAACTACACAATAAAAATCCCAAGAGCCATGAAAGCCTTGTGTTATTGAACAGAGATATTTTTTTTTTCTGATTGGTATACCTAACATATTGGTAAGTCTTAAAAGTGCTGAATCTCAGGGTTAATCGAATATAAGGGGCATGAGAAGGGCTCCTGAGGCTATCTTAAGCATCTTGAAAAAGTAACATCAACTGACACAGATACAGGGAAAAGGTGTTAGAAAAGGATTCCTTACTCTTCTTAGGAAGGAAGAACTGCAAATACAGTCTGCTTTTCTTCTCTATAAAAAGTATTTATTTATTTCTTATTTCAGGTGTGTGGATGTTTTGCCTACATGTATGTGCTACATGTGTGAAGTGTCCACAGAGGCCAGAAAAGGGTATTAAATCCTCTGGAACTGAACTTAGTCCTCTGGAGACCAGCCAGTGCCCTTGACCTGTAAGCCATCTCTCCAGCCTCATCTGCATTTCCTTTTATTCTCATGAAAGTTCCCCCATCAGCTGTCTCTGGCTGCCCAGGAAGTTCAGCTGCCCACTTCCTAAGGCTCTTCAGGGTCAACTGTGCTGTGCTAAGTTAATCTGGGGGAAGAATGACAATAATCAGAGCAAGGAGAATCCAGGGTTTTGGAGGGGGAGGCAGGGGGAGACAAGCAAGAGGCAACAACTAGTTCTTCCAGCTTACAAGTCTCCATGCTACTGTGGCCTCCTGATCTCCATATAAGATTCTGCCTTTTGACTTTTCATATCATAAGCTTTCTTTTAGGTGAAAGATAACAGTAGAGGTTTTAAAAATACTTCCTGGTCCATGAGAAAGGAATACTTTAGCGCTATAGCTCAAATCTGAAATGCCTGCCAAGGACTCATGTATTTGAAGATGTGGTCCCCAGTTGGTAGCACTGCTTTGAGAGGTAGTGGAGTATAGCTGCTTGAGTTGGTTCATCATGGGTGAGCATTTGGGAATTAGGGCTTCTTCACTCTGTTTTCATCTGGTTCTGAGTCTTTATGATCACATTTTGAGTAAGTCTCCTTTTCGCATCTCACTACTATAGGTGGAACCATCTCCACAGTCAGTGCCTTTCCTGACATGATGGGCCTAAATCCCCAGAAACCATAAGCCCTGCAAAACCTTTCCTTTCTTAAGCTTCTTCTGTCAGGCGTTTTGTCACAGTGTGGTGATTTGAATAGGAATGCCCCCCATAAACTCATATGTTTGAATGTTTGGCCAATAGGAATGATGCATTTAGGAGGTGTGGCCTTGTTGAAGAGGGTGTGGCTTTGTTGGAGGAAGTGTGTCATGGGGGGTGTGGGTGGCATTGAGGTCTTATATGCTCAAGCTACGACCAGTGTGGCACTCTCTCTTCAGATGTAGAACTCTCAGCTCCTTCATAGCCCCAATTAAATGTTTTCCTTTATAAGAGTTGCTGTGGTCATGGTGTCTGTTCACAGCAATAAAAACCCTAATCTATGTTCATGGAAGGGAGTCCATAAGAGCCTCTGGAGGTTTGAAAGTGTTTTTCCAACTAGGAGACAAAGATGAGATAAATAAAATGTTATCTTTATGTTAAATATAAGTCAATGGGCTAATCTATAATCACCAGGAGTAATGGTGATGGTAACTCTCCATTCTTACTCCTGGAAAATAAGGCTAATTCATCACGAGTCTGTCTCCTTTCATGCCAGAATTTTCATCACACTGGTATTGGGCAGGCCTTGCTAATCTGTTAGGGAGCTAATGTGACCATGGGGGAACAAAAAACTGGAATCATAGCCAAGAGACCTGGCGAACAGGTCTAGCTTTGCTTTCAGCTAGCCATGTGGCCATGGATGGTAACTGAATCTCTCATAGCCTCTGTTGGCTTATTTGTAAAAGGAGGGGATGGTTCTTGTGCCATCTTAATCCATTTTTAATTCTCATGTTCTAAGACTCTGAAAGGAGCTGTGGCATTGGAAATCCACGAGGGCTTAGAAGTCACACCTGCCTCTAAATACTCTTTAAGGAAACAGAGGGATAAACCTGGACATTCAGGAGATGGTGGTCAGGTTTGGAAGGTGATACGTGCTTTTGAAAGAATGAGGAAATTGGGAAACTCTGATACAGAGAGAGACATCACAAACTCATAGAAGAGGAGTTTCTCTTGGGCTTGAGAGAGTTATACCTGTCTGCTATTGCCATAATCATGCTGTGCAACAAAATCTCTACAATATCTCAGTGGCCCATAACAATACAAATTTATTTCCTTCCCAAGTGTGTCATTGTCAATGAGTGTGGGCTGGACACATGTGTTCCTGCATCTACAGTCATCTGTGGGGCAGCTGACTAGCCTTACACGTCACGGCTAGGCTCGATCATACATGAGGGGTGGCTTTTCATCAGCCCATCTAGCAGGGCTTTGCTTGGCATGACTGGGGTGCTTTGGCTCTGCTCTGTGCATCATTCTTTATATGGTTTTCTTTTTATTATTATTATTATTATTATTAATTATTATTATTATTTTCTTTATTTACATTTCAAATGCTATCCTGAAAGTTCCCTATACCCCCCCCGCCCCTGCTCCCCACCCACTCACACTACTTGGCCCAGGCCTTCCCTTGTGCTGGGTCATTTATATGGTTTTCTATAGCATGCTGTCTTGTTAATAGATTTAGTGGAAGCACACAGACAGAAATACAAGAGTGCTTATTGCTGGCATCGCTCTGCTGGCTCTCACAGAGAAAGACAGCCATTTTCAGAGTGTGCTCTGCTAACTTGAAGCTGTGCTGCCCTCGAGTTCAATGGTTATTTTCTTCCCATGCAAATTTGCTGAGCCTTCTTCTGGATATGACAGGCAATCTGTACAGGTGGTTAAGATGCTAAACTCCAGAACATTCTAGCAGCATGTGATAGTTTAGGGAGTCAATGGATGAGGATACTTGGCCCTTTTGGCTTTGTGCCTGTATGAGATGAGTTCGGATGGACTAATCCTTAAGTCCATTCTGTTTTGTTTTGGGAAGTAGTTCACAGTCCAAGCTTAAGTAGCAGCATCATTTAGCTGAGCCCCAGTGATCCTTACTCTCACTTCTTGACTATTTATGCTTTCTGATCATGCTGCCTTTCTCTCTGAAGTCCAACTCCGCTTGACCACTGGGCATCAGTTGGACTTTACTTTACCCACTGCAATGTTTTTAGCATCAGGTCTGGGCCACAGAGACCTTGACTTCTTTATAGACTTCCAAAGAAGTTTTGGATCATGGCCTAGAGTATGTGGAGCTATCACCTCAGTCCATGTTACGACAAATAAGATTGACATAATTGGTCAGGAGGGATTGCTATTGAGCCTCCACCTCTAAATGGTGACTCTAAATGAAGGATATTTTTGCAGTGTCCTTGAAGGTTTCCAATGTGACTGAGTTGTATACTGTATATCTTCAGCCCTCACTATCCTTCCTTCCCTTCCTTCCTTCTCTCTTCCTCTCATTCCAAGAGAGCTGACATGGGACCACCTGCTCTCTACAGTACTAGCAAGGAACTTGACCTCAGACTCTGATTCCTTGAAATTCACAGCTGTGGTACCAATCAAACATGTCTTTCACGTTGGCTTTGTCTAGTTCACAAATACGGGGAAAAGGATCCAAATTTTATCATTCAATCCATCCCTGAACTCAGTCAAGTATGTCAACATTTTTGGTAAAATGACATTTGGGCTTCCAAATGGGTTTCCTGTTAGGCTATGCCAGACAGAGATGAACACTGGGAAGAGACTGCCAGCTGCTGAGACATGTCAGTGAGCCTGAGCTCAGGACAAAAGCAAGAGACAAAACCAACACGATTTTTTTCCCTTGGCATCTCCCTGTCTCACTTCCTTGGGACTCTCTGATCATCTTCCTACTCAACGAGGTCCTTTTCTATATATGCCCTAAACTCAGGCAGAGGCCAGGGAAAATATGCAGTAATCCTGAGTTAGAGTGACAGTTCATGAGAATTCCAGGTACAGCTGCTACCTAGGGCGTTTCCCTTCCGTGAGTGTATTAGTTACTTTTCTGGCAGTGTGATAAAATATCTAAGTGCAAGCAAATTATCAATTATCATGGCCAGGGCAAGGCACCACAACATGAGCATAAGGCTTCTGCCCTGAAGTAAGGAAGAAAGGGAGGCAGAGGGAGGGAGGGAGGGAGGGAGGGAGGGAGAGAGAGAGAGAGAGAGAGAGAGAGAGAGAGAGAGAGAGAACAGGAACTGGAGCTATACTATAAAACTTCAAATTCTCCCAATGATGTACTTCTTCAAGCTAGGTTCGACCTTCTAAAGGTTCCATGACCCTATCAAATAGCGCCACCAACTGGGGATCAAGTTTACATACAGGAACCTATGGGGGACATTTGACATTCAAATCACAATTATAGAGGGCCTTCAGAACCAGAAGATCCTCTCCATAAAGACTGATGTCTGGTACAGAAGTTCAGGCACCCTAATAGATGGCAATTAGGATATTATGACATGAACTTTTGCTTGAGTGATCCTTCACACAGGTGATCTACCTTTCCCTTGCCCCTGTGTATTTTGGGGGAAGGGCAAGCTAGAGGTGGTGGTCTTATCAAGGATTGAAAGGTAGGTCATTGGCCAAGTTCATCCAGTTACCTAGTATCAGAGTTTTGATCATCTCTTTCTCTTCTACCACTACCCTAGGGTAAAATGCAGGAACCAAACCAGAGTAACCCTTCCCATCATACAGTAAAAGTTCCCTGCACTCTGGTGGATTAAGAAGGTCGGTATATATAAGACAAGGAAGCAGGTGGACTGAGAGTAGCTTTTGAATCTTCTCCCTGCACCAAGTCCAGGACTCCGAAAGGTGTGGCTTTTGTTCTAGTGGAAACACCGGGGCAGCTTCTCATCCCCAGACAGAGAGGAGGGACCGTCCTGGGAGTCACAGACTTGCTCCTGTGTGAGAAGGTCTATGACATGCAGAGCCAGGAGCAGAGCAGGTGGTGTCCAGAGGAAGAGCTACCTCCTTTGCCAGTGTGCTGAGAAGCCTGGGAAAATCCCTTTGGCGCCCCTGAGCCTCAGTTTCCTCAAAAAACATGGAGGCAAGGCCTTCCTACTCAACTGCAAGCGATTATTACATGGTGCTGCCAAGAAAATTCTAAGTTTAAGCACTGCAAAAATCCAACATGCCAAGGAAAAAGAAGAACTTTTTGCTTGCGAGCTCACACAGTGGCTCAATGGAAGAGGGCTGTGTGGACTTTTCAGTAGTTTCTGTAACAGATGACTGTGGGTTAGGTGACTTACAACAACACACATACAGTTTTGCAGTTCTTAGAGGCAGGCACTGAAAATCAGTCTCACTAAAGCTTCTGTTAAGGTACCGGGAAACTTGGTTGTTTTGTTTTGTTTGTTGAGGTTCTGAAAGGTTCTGGCTCTACAATCTGGCCTTTCCCAGCTTCCAGAGACCACCTGCATGGCATAGTTCATGGCCCTTTCTTCACATCACCCTCTCTGCTTCCAACATCACACACTCCTAATGACACTGGTTATTGGCTCCTGGATTCAACTGGATCCCCTCTGATAATCTAGGATACTCTCCCCACCCTAAGATTGGTAACTTCATCTACCTGCAACATCCTTTCTGCCATGAGAAGTAGCATACTTCTAGACTCTGGAGATTAGGAGGAGGACGTGTGTGTGTGTGTGTGTGTGTGTGTGTGTGTGTGTGTGTGTGTGTGTGCAGGGCGCTATGATGCCTATTTTCCAACAGAGCAATTCTCTGCACCACTTCCAGAATATGTCCTGGCCCAGCCTGCCAATATCCTGACCATATCTCTGTGGGTGCTGTCAGCACCTGCCTTTCCAGCTGCAGGCTTTGGCTGGTATGCTTTACTCTGGCATAAAAGTGTCCTTCTTATGCACAGGGCAGGTGGAGGAAGGGTGAATTCAGCCCTCTAACCCTTGGAGAAGCCTTTGCTGCTGCCTGATAGGATTAATACAGTGGGTTAATGCCCCACCTGTCCTGACCCTTGAGTGGGATAACTGGAGCCCATTCTATCCTGTCCCCCAGAACTCCCCAGAGGGACAGATAATCTATCAGCTAGTATCTGTACTGTCCCATCCTGTTTATCTTCTACCACAGTCCCCCTTGATGGTTTCTAGAATAAACCACTGGCACTCAAAACCTAACCTTTAAGGCTTCTTGCTAATATTTTCTTTTACAGTACTGGGAGTCAGTACTGTTAACTGAGCTGTATCTCCAGACCCTGGCTAAATATCTATGTATCTATGTATCTATGTATCTATGTATCTATGTATCTATGTATCTATGTATCTATGTATCTATCTATCTATCTATCTATCTATCTATCTATCTATCTATGTGTATATATGTATATATGCACATATGTATATAGGTATATAGGTGTATAGGTGTATATGCTTTTTACAAACCTCCTCCATGATATCTTCTTGCTTGTAGAGTCCTTTTAATCTCATGCTACCTACTTACCTTTCCAAGTATTCCACTTCCTCCAGTGTGTTACCCCCACAAGCCCTCCAGTGTCTTCCTGCCCATCTGAAGAGGCCCCAAGAAGTAATTTAGGTACCAGGTAACTGGGAGAGATAGCACAGTAGGCAGACAAAAGCCACACATTCGGAAGAAGCTAGACTAAATGGGATGAAGTTTCCTTCACTAGAGATCAACTGAGTCATGATACATAAGTGACTCAATCTGTCTAAACCTCTATGTAAAGATAGTACTAGAACCTCCCTCACAGGCTCACAGCGAGTGATGACCTTAACATTGATGGCCTTCTTAGAACAGTGCTTGGCCCTGGCAAGAATTCCCTCTAAGTAGTAGGCATCGGTGATCTCCTTAGAAAGTTAGTAGACAGCACATTCAGAGCATTTCAAGTACCTTTTCCATTTGTTGGTCGAACCTAGGATAAAGCGATCGGTTTTGCTGAGAGCTCAACCACATGTTCTATCTTAGAATGTAAGCTATTTGGGAGCAGAGACCAGTCTGTGCTATTTCAGTTTAGCCTCAATATCATCAGCAGTGAGTTGGCATTTGATTGTGTTTTTCAGTGAACTAGAGAAAGCAACCACATCTACCAAATGATCGAAGGGGCAGGGACTGCACAGGAAGAGGCAGGCAACTGCTCCAGTAGTTCTGTACAAAGCTCTTCTGCCGCCTGACAGAGCAGGTGGAATGGGCAGGCCCGGAGGTTCCCAGCAGCTGGGAAGCCCTGGGCAGCACACAGCCAGTTTTGCTGCTGGAGCTGTGATAGACAGAGACCTACTGCCCGGATCCTTCTTCAAGGAAGGGTTTTGTTGTCCAGCTGTGAGGAGCATGCTTCAGACAGCCTGCAGCTGTCAGCTCCTCTGGTGAAGCACCTCTGTTGCTGAGAGCTGTCTGGCCCCTGGTCATGCATTCTTCTGGGTGGTCCTAGTGCTTGCTGTATCTAAGTGGTGTGTATGTGTGTGTGTGTGTGTGTGTGTGTGTGTGTGTGTGTGTGTGTGTGNTGTATCTAAGTGGTGTGTATGTGTGTGTGTGTGTGTGTGTGTGTGTGTGTGTGTGTGTGTGTGTGTGCATGTGTGTGCGCGCGCTTGCAAGAGCGTGCTCAGGCAAGCCCATGTGAAGACTCAGCTATTTCTGCCTAATACAAGCCTTTCTGCAGGCAATTCTGCTACCGAATACCTTGCTGCGTTAGTCAAATACAGCAAGCCGTTCCTTGTTTTCCTCTCTCTCTCTACTGGCAGCCTCCACCCCTGTCAAGCTCTATCCACCCCAGGTATACCTGTCCAACAATCTTGCATCACAGACTACACCTCTGCTTCCCAAAGGCACAACCTTGGGACAGGAACCAGGATTTCACCTCTTCAAGTTTAAGTGAATGCTCGACGCTTTCTTTAGATGTCCACAGACCCAGAACGATGTTGTTTTTCTTTCTGGGCATTTAACTCCTCAAGGGTATTACAGATCTGACTACAGCCTAGAATGTCTGGCACTCCTTGCCTTATTGCCCAGGCAAACAAGGGCTGCTCAACTTCCATCTCCACTTAGAATAGTAAATTTAAAAAAATCAACTTCATTAATACAGAATGTTCTTTTTCTTGGAATTTGCGATGATTCAGAGAGATGTCCAGTGAGCACTTGTTTATTTCCCTTTATCAGGGAAGAGGAGCTTGCCAAGCAGAGAACTTCAGCAAAATGCTAAAGGTATTTTTCTACAGCTTTACAAAGGGGCAAAACCTCCCACCACTCCAACGACAATTGACAGGCCCCAAAGCCACACAAACTTATCAGTTTAACACCAAAAGCAACAGTCTTTGCAGGCTGGCGGTCCCTTTGGCACATCTCTTTGAACTTACCTATCCTTTGTCATTAAGCAAATTCCTAGTCACAGGAGCTCAGTGCCCTCCCCTAGCCCTACTGGTAGCTCTCACCTCTGCTGATCCCTGTCCACTGTGCTTCCTCCCCCCCTCCATTTTCTTGCCTCCCAGACTCCACCTCTTCTTTCTCCATCTCTGTTTTTCAGACAGGGGAGTAAGTTCTAGATCCCATGGGCTATACCAAGAAGAAAGCCGTACACTCTCAAGGGGTTTATAACAGCCACCAATGTGATAGCTACGTTAAACTGGGCCTGGGAGCTTATGCCTGCAATCTCAGTTATTTGGAGGGTAAGGCAACTGGACAACTCAATGAGACCCTGGGAGTAGGAGCTGGAATGTAGCTCATTGGTAGAGCACTTGCCTGGTAATGTCCTAGGTTTGATCCCTAGTACCACGGAAAAGTGAAAGCAACATTTGCTTTGCTTTGCTTGTCAAACATTTAAAAATACTTCCTAAATATATCCAAAGGGGTCTAAGTCATGCCAGAGACAACTGCTCAAAGAGACACATGCTTATTTTGGTACTCTTTCTTCATGAAAGCCAAGATATAGAATCAGTCGGGATGCCTACCGATAGAGAAATGGAAAATGAACACGAGAAGCTATCTGCAATTGATGGCTGCTAAGGGAAGGAGAATCATTGTTCTGTAGGCATGTTGCTGAGGGCACATGGCTATATTCCAGTAGATGGTTCTACACCCATGCACATATAGGTAGCACCAAGTGGACTCAGTGGATTTCAAAAGCAAACAGAAGCTTTTGGGAAAGGAAGGGAAAGGAAGGGGATGGAAGGGAAGGGGATGTATTTGTTCAAAACATATTATATGAATGTATGAAATTCTCAAACACTGAGAATGTGATCTCACTCTATCTCTTACACACACACACACACACACACACACTGTTATTTTCATGAACTAGATAGAATTGGAGATCATCTTATTTAAAAACCAACAACAGACTCTAAAGAGAGAGAATGACCCACACTCATTCTCTCATGGTTTCCACCTAGATTGTACACACACATGTAGGTCAGGAAAGTAGGGGGACTATTTGCTGCGGGGCAAGAGTCCAGAACAGGGTACCAGAGAAGTACGTGAATGTTTGAACAAGGATGCCATTATGAAAGCCACCATCTTATACAATGAACAAACATCAACAACAGATGTTTTCTGGGAGGCTAAGGCAGGAGGATTGCCATGAATTCCAGGACATCCAGGGCTCCCTGGTAAACCTCTGCCTCAAAACAAAAACAAAAACAAACAAAAAAATGAAAAAAAAACCCAACCCAACCAACCCAAACCAAACAACAAACAAACAAATGACCACCACCGCCACCGCCGCTGCTGCCACCGCCACCACCGCTGCCGCAGCTACCACCACCACCACCACCACTGCCACCACC
>NC_034613.1:4517764-4522558 GCF_900095145.1 Mus pahari | reverse complement strand
AGCAGCACTATGCTCACCCCCACCCCCACCCCCATCCCACCACCACCAAAACAAAAGCATCGAAGCATCTAGCTACTCCCTTCCAGCTCCGTATATACTAATCATCTAGTAAGTCCTTGTCAGTGAGAGAATTTGGAGTTGGCTTGACAGCCCATGACACTGGTCATCCAGGCCTGGTGCTATTTACTTCCTGGAGTCCCAGCAGGTTGTACATTAACTGCATGGTTCTGTGGGAATGTCCCCAGGACCAGCAGATGCAAGCTCATACATCAGAGGAAATTCTCACTTGCTGCAATCTGCTGTGATCTCAAGCTTTCTGAGAAAGGACTCCTTTTAAAATGGCAACCATGACCTTGGCTCTTTGTGATTCCTGGGGACAGAGCTGGCTGGGTTTCTGGCCTGCGGCTCGGCCTGCAGGCACCCAGAACTTCCAGACAATTACAGTTCCCTTGGAATTGCTCTCACTCCTGATTGCTATTGGTTAATTACAGGAATCTCAGCTCCAGACTCTCTTACCCACCTATATGTCACATCCGATGTAACTAACGAGTTCTCAGCAGCACCGGATTTGGGGATGTCTGTGGCAATGTTGTTAAATTTGATGCATTACTAGTGCTAGCATGCTTCTCTCTGCAGAGAGGGGTCCCCTTTCTCCCTTGTGACTTTTTAGCCGTGGTAGTGCAAACCTTGAGCTCTAGCAGCTGTAATTCTGCAAATTTCCTAGGGTCACCCAAGAGGATTTTTACCTTTGTGGTGCTGCCTCCTCCTTTTTCTTCCGTTAGCAGCTCCTTCTTGTCCAAAGAGCTTCAAACTCTAACTAGTGTTAGTCCGGAAGAGACAATCCTCTCATTTTGGCAAAACTTTTGCCAAATATAAAGTCCCTCTAGCGCTATGGCTCAGCGAACTTAGCTCATTGGTTCTCCTTTTGACAGCCCTGAGGTCAGTGGCTTAGCTTTGTAGGTGGTTACTCTGAAATCCAGGACACTGTGTTTTTGTACTCTGCCGTCTGCTATTTTATTGTGCTCATCTAAAGGGTCAAAGCCAGACTGGGACCACACTTGGGTTCTAGCTTGTAGTAAGGTAAAACAAGCAAGCAACTCCAAAAGCAATGTGTGGCAATGTACACACACACACACACACACACACACACACCCTGCATCCTACTGAGGAAACTTTAATGTATGACCACATACATCTACAAAAAGGGGTGGGACTATCACCTCCTTCTTGGTGGTGTATGTCCAGAAAAAATAAGGATGGCTTTGGGGAAATAGTCACTGTGTTTCCTTAACATTTTACTGGATGCTAAGTGATTTCTTTGCCTACAGCAGAGATCAAGAAGATGGGGGTGCTGACCTCAGAGACCTTACATTCCAGCAGGCAAGAGAAAAATGAATGACTTCTGTAGCATGAAGCAGGATGGAATCCAGATCTGACCCCAGGGCCTGTGCTCCTAAGCAGTGTGCTCTAGGCATCCCAGACTTCAAAGCTCTGTCCTTGCCAAAGCTCTTATGCTTAACATTGGCCAAAGATTTGTGCCAAGCTCAGGATAAAATCCAGATTTTGTTAACAGCACTCTGGGAGAGCTGGGCCCTGCCCGCCTACATAGCTTACTTTTGTGAGCAGATTTCTTTCAAGTTCTTGGCTTTGGTCATGACGGACTACTTACAGTTGCCTGAAAACATATTATGCTTTCATCTTTCTGGGCTTTTGCCTCAAATTGGCGCTTGGTTTATAACACCTGTCCCATCCTAAATGATGTCTGATGCCCACGTTCCATCCCTTCACCTGGACCCACTGCTTTCAATTGTGTCCACTTACCCTGATGCATTGCTGTGAGGCCACAGACAGTGTGCTTGAAAGCACTCATGCTTGGGAAGCAGGCAGATTTGGCACCGTCCTCTCTCTTCACCTGCTCTTGCTGGGTGACTTTGGGAAGGTATGGGGCTTCTCTCTCTGGAGAGAACACTACGAGAAGAAGAATTGGGTTAAAATAGTCCTGGAACAGAGCACTCCACGAAGGACAGCAACTCAGTTGTTATTGTATGTCTCTAGCTTCAGGCCCTGCTTTGGGATTAGGATTTGCCCTATATGTGCCTGTGAGAGTAAATGGGTGGATTATGCTCATTTATATTAAGATGAAAATGAGTTACTTTCATAATACCCCCTTTGGATCTCGTGTGTGTGTGTGTGTGTGTGTGTGTGTGTGTGTGTGTGTGTGTTATATTAGCCCATAGAAAGGAAGTTGAGGAAGCAGATCACTGGTTAAGAACACTTGATGCTCTTTCAAAAGATCTGGGTTCAGTCCCCAGCACTGATATCCAGTGGCTCACAATCATCTGTAACACTAGTTCCAAGGGATCCACCACCTTCCTCTGACCTGTATCTATGAGGCATTCTGTCTCCGTCTCTGTCTCTGTCTCTGGCTCTCTGGCTCTGTCTCTGTCTCTGTCTCTGTCTTTCTCTGTGTCTCTCATATAAATAGATAGATAGATAGATAGATAGATAGATAGATAGATAGATAGATAAATATGAAAATGAGCAGCTGGAGAGATAGCTTAGCATATGAGAGCACTCAGTACTCTTCCAGAGACCTGAGTTCAATTCTTAGCACATCTGGTGGCTCACAACCAGCTCCAGGAAATCCCACACTGTCTTCTGGCCTCCACAAGAATATTCTCCCACAGGTGAGGCCCTTGGTCTTGTGAAGATCATATGCCCCAGTACAGGGGAATGCCAGGGCCAGGAAGCAGGAGTGGGTGGGTTGGGGAGCAGGGTGGTGGGAGGGTATAGGCGGCTTTGGGGATAGCATTTGAAATGTAAATGAAGAAAATATCTAATAAAAATTCCTTTAAATAAAAGAAAGAAAAGTAGCCTGAGCATGTGCGGACAGGGAAGGAGAAAGATGCCACTGTCCATAGGAAACAGGGACTGGTCAAGATCACATGAAAAGAAAGTGGTACCCTAGGACCTGAAACTAAACTCTTCTGATTCTGTTGTGAAAGCTGATTGGACGGCCTCTGAGAAGTTCTGTCTAAAAGGCCAGCGGCGGCAGAAGCCTAGGAGCTGATGAAAAGTGAACACTCCAAATGTGGACACTTAGAGGCAGGGGCCCCAGTGCTAAGTTCGAGCAGCTCCTGAGTGTTAGTTACCCCATATATGTTCTGTGAAACATTAGGGGCAGAGTTTATACATAATACGTGAAAACTCCCTAAAACCCAGGCTCAGCCTCTGATGACAGGTGCTGCACTGTTTTCTGACATATCCTATCACTGAAAACCCAGAGCTCCCTTCTGAGAATGGCGCTGAAGATGTTCATAAATAAGTTCATTAATGTTCTGTAACTATCTCGACCTGCTTGAATTACGAGGCAGTTAGACAGTAGCACTTCTCCACTACTGTTATTTGGATGACCAGTGCGCCTAAGACAGAGGGCACATTCTAGCACTCAAAGACAGAGGCNGTCAGATCTCTGTGAGTTCAAGGTCAGCCTGGTTTATGGAGTGAGTCAGGACAGCCAGGACTCTGTAGAGAGACCCTGCTTCAAAACCTAAGAGGAGGAAGTGGAGGAGAAGGAAGAGGAGGAGAAAGAGGAGAAAAGAAAAAAGACTATAGAAGCATATATTCTACACAGCATCATAGGACTATATACCTACTAATTCTTGTATAAATCCTTTTAGAATAAGGCAGAAATTCTAAAAATTAAAAAGGAAAACCACCTANATTTTCTATTTTGCATATTTTTATTATTCTTTTAATCTTTTTTTACAGTCCAGTCGTTATCCCCCTCTCAGACTGCCCTCTGACTTCCTCATCCCATACCTCCTCTCCTGTCTCCAAGTGGACGTCCCTACTCCACTGGATCTCCCTACGCCCTGGGGCTCCAAGTCTCTCAAGGGTTAGGTGTATCTTCTCTCACTAAGTCCAGACCAGGTGGTCCTCTGCTATATGTGTGTTGGAGCCTCAGACCAGCTAGTGTATGCTGTCTGGTTGGTGGCTCAGTATCTGAGAGATCTTGGGGTTCCAGTTAGTTGAGCCTGCTGGTCTTCCCATGGGGTCATTGTCCTCCTCAGCTTCTTCCAGCTTTTCCCTTCTGGTTTCACCTCAGTGCTCAGTGTTCAGGGAAGGCTCCTGACCCTTGAACCTCACGCCAGCATTATGCCACACATGGTCTCCCCCACCCCACAGCCATCATCTTCTAACCTGAGACCTAACCTCCAAGGAAGCCTTTCCTACCACAGTCCATGTCTTCATCCACCCATCTCTCCAGTTAGCAGCATCTCATTGGGAATCCAATGTGCCTGGGAGGCTGAAGCCAAATTCCTGGCCTTCCAAGGCCTTGTGGGCTCACAGACTACCAGGACAGCTTCTCTGCCCTCTACCTTAGCCAAATGCTCCCACTGCCACCGAGTCAAAAGTGCTCACACATCACTACCTCCTCCCACCAAGACCACTGCCCATGTGCTCCCTATTAGAAATTTCCTCTGGAAATCAAGTTCCCCACATTAACCACAGNTTCAAACCCACCATCACCCTCCCGGGTGGTTCATAGCCACCTCTAGCTCAAAATGAAAAAACAAAAGGAGCTAGGATCAATAGGTTCGATTTAGATGCTTTAATAGCATGTTTGATTAGTCCCCCAGCTAGTAGGACACAGGGGCTGGGTGAGGCTGAAGGTGCGGTGAACCTCCGGACTCTTGAGACCAGGGATCATCAGTTGTCGTCGGGTTCTGGTGGCTCAAGCAGAGATGGGCCACCTGGTTCGAAGAGTTGGAGGAGCTGGTCGTTGTTCTG
>NC_034613.1:4488675-4517024 GCF_900095145.1 Mus pahari | reverse complement strand
ATACAGAAGTGGATGCTCACAGTCATCTATTGGATGGAACACAGGGCCCCCAATGGAGGAGCTAGAGAAAGTACCCAAGGAGTTGAAGGGGGCTGCAACCCTATAGGAGGAACAACAATATGAACTAACCAGTACCCCCAGAGCTGTGTCTCTAGCTGCATATGTAGCAGAGAATGGCCTAGTCAGCCATCAATGGGAGGAGAGGCTCTTGGTATTGCAAAGATGCCCCAGTACAGGGGAATGCCAGGGCCAGGAAGTGGGAGTGAGTGGGTTGGGAAGCAGGGTGGGGGGAGGGTATAGGGGGCTTTGGGGATAGCATTTGAAATGTAAATGAAGAAAATACCTAATAAAACGTTTTAAAAAAGAATATTCTCCCATATTCCCCTAATGTGTACATGGACACAAATAAAAATAAATTGTAAAATCATAATTTAAAAGGACTATAGAAGGACTGAAATGTTTAATCTAAATAAATGACTTTTGGGTAGAATTTTAAGCAAGCATTTAGAGCAAAGTCCCCTAGTTTTTGTGACTCCTAACAATAGGCCAGCTGCCTCCCCCTTCCACCTAGTGTTAAGTTGTATTCTAGTCACATGACCACCATTCAGCTCTCAAATTATTCTGTCGTTTTCTCTACCATATCTTACCCCCACTAAAGGGTAGAAATATACCAGGAAAATTAATGTGTATGTATATTTCACATATTGGGACCTGGGACATGTCAAATTTGGGGTGAGATAGGGATAGAAGACATAGATGTCCCATTACCTCTGTCTCTCAGGGAGTATGTGACTTTGGCCAGGGCCCCTCTAGTCTCTGAGATTTACTTCACCCTTCTGCAGAGGAAATTGGTTTACTGAGGCCGATTATATAAAAATCCAAGGAACACATTTGTTCCAGAAATGAGACAAGTCTTGACATGAGACAGCATCCACACCTTGGTCCATTTCCCCAACCATTTGTGGATTAGATAGCTCTGCCCTTCTAAGACTTCTCAAGAGACCATGTCCTTCCAAGCTCTAGCCCCTGCCCTGCCTGGCCTTTGGGGCCTTTTCCTCTCAGCTGCCTCTCACTCTGACCAAGGCCCTTTACCTTGCTTGCCTCTCTGGCTGCAGCTCTGCCTTGCCAGCCTATTCCCTACTGTCAGACACAGTCGTCCTCCTTATGCCTCTTTGTTCAGCCCTGTATCAGTCTTGCTAATTATAATTCAGTCCAAACACCTCTGTCATTCTGGCATTTTCATTGATTCAAATTAAGAGTCAGACATAATTAATGCAAACTGTCCCCTCGTCCTCACCCTCTGACTGATGGATTTTCAGTGTCAAAACATTAACCTTTAGGTTTGGGACCTTGATGCATTCAAAGCCCATAAGCACCTGATAAGCAAGCAAACTATGGGGCCTATTCCTAAATCAGCACTTTCTAGCTCATCAGCCCTTATTTATCTATGCAAAAAGGGATTTATTTGGGGAAAGAAAACAAACTTATGTTCACAAAGACACATGCACAGAGAACCGAACTGTCTATTCTTATGGCAGAGGTGGAATTTGGAAGCTGTTTAGGTGCTATTCCCCAAAACAATAGGATTGAAGCACTCAATTGAACCCAGAGAAGAAATGCTATGAGAGAGTACAGAGAACTCCATTAGGAATACTGTCAAGCTCAAGTAGAAAACATTCCTCTGAGTGTGGCTGTGGTGTGCCAGTTATCTATTGCTGTGTGTCTATCCACCTTAAATATTTGTGGCTTCAAAAATAGCAGGCATTTATTTGCTGGTGATTATGTGCTTTTAGCTATATTTGATGCAAAAGGCTTGTCTGCATTTTCTGGGAAGATTCATCAGGGCGGTTTGTAGAGAGGAGTCACTCCCAAGATGGTGCCCTCATGTGCTAGCAATTTGGTGCTGCCCTTCCACTAGGAGCTCAGCTGGGGCTGTGGTTGAGAGCCCTGATCCTCTTCCAGATGTCTTGGTCTTCTTCCAGTATGGTAACGAGACTCTGAGAGGGAATGGCCAGTAGTCAGTGTATAAGAGGAGAAGTAGTGACAGATAGATGGGAAAACTATGCGTAGGTTTCTGCTTGTGTCTTGATTGTGAGTGTTACATCTACTAAAGCCATCACACTGCCAGTCTAAAAGTTGGTCCTTAAAGAAGTAAATGCTATGAGGTGTATGTAGCTCATTGGGCAAGGAGGATATGGAGGAGTCTATCACAGATGGTAACCAAGGATGAGATACCAAACATGAAATTTCCTTAAGTGCAACCACTACACAACTTTTTAATATGAATGGTATTTTTGCAATATCTGTCTAATCACCTATTTTATTCAAGGAGGAAAAAAAAGGTAAGAGCACATTAGTTCCTTGTAGTTTTCTTGTTTATAGCATGGAGGAGTTTAGTAGCTCTGGAGATCTCCAAGCTTCATTTTTATTTGAATGTTCCATGACTTCTAAACCTAGTGGCTTTATCCTTCTTTTTCAAATTCTCACATTCTCATGCCTATTCAGTGCTATCTTCCTCATGCTTCAGCCTCACGATGTGGAGGAGACACTTGCTGGATATCTGCATTGAGAACAGAAGCCTCTTTACTGTATGGAGCCACAGGGCTGGAAGCAGGCTATCATCTTGACAGGGGCCCTCATTTAAGAGCTGCAAAAGCTGACAATCCTTCCTTGGATAGAAACCAGGAAGAAGCTAGCTTAAACCATTGAGAAGAAAGATGAGACCCCCAAGACCAATTGTTCTCCAGGGCTGCCTGATCAAAGTCTGGAATCTCTCATAAAGTCAAGGGAATTGCCCAAAATCAAAGAGAGAAAATGCGATGCTGTAACAATTAGTAATAAAAACCAAAAAGCTGGAAAGTGAGTGCAACAGGCTGGTAAATGTCATCTTGAATCCTCATCCCAAAGACACATGTGTTTCCAGCGAGCAAGAGCATCATTCCCCTAAGGCTCCAGGAACAAATTCACTCTCCTTAGTATATCCACTTAGCTGTTCATTGAACCCACATCTGAATAGGAAGCTTTTTTTTTTTCTGCTGCTGCTGCTGCTGAAATGGATTGATTGATGTCTTTAATAAGGACAGATTTAATAGTGGGCCTGGTCCTTGAACCAGGTCTGTATTCAGAGTTATGGGAGAAAAAGCTTGGTCCCAGAGCACTCATGGGATACAAGCAACAATTCTCCTGGTGGGTGGGTCATTTTTCGGCAGCTAGTAATTAGCTAGAAACTCTTCTTTATAAACAGACACTAGCAATCTCGTGACCTATATATGCCACTAGGAGGTCTGAATAACTGTAGTTCTTGTTCCATATCCAAAGCAATGTGGTAGGAGCTTGGACTCTCTCGTTCATGCCAGGATAGGAAACCCACAGCTTGATGTATGATTCTTTAACATGACTTAGTAGAGGTGTCATTCTTGGCTGAGACTTCCATAACTAATGTCCTCTCTGACCAACAGGCAACTTACTAACAGCTTGGCTTGTAGCTCTCACCTTGACTTGAGGGGTCTAATGGCTTAAGAAAGATTGAGCCAAGTGCTACAAATTTACCAAGAAGCATGCTTCACAGGACAGTTAGAGAAGGATGAACACATTCCTATGTTACACTCCCCCTACCGTGCTTGGATCCATAAATTCATAAACCCATCTATTTACCCACCAACCCACTCATCCTTCTGCTCATATATCCATTTGTCCATTCAACTATCCAAACACAAAATCATCCACCCATCTGTTCATTAATTCGTCCATCTATCCATTCACTTGTCCATGAAATTTGTACCTAGTGGGCAATAGTTAAATTCAAAATGATTATAACAAAGAATTTGACCACAAATTTATAATCCAGTAGAGATCATCAGGACACATAAAATTTTACATAGAATCTACAGGTGGCATGTGTCATCAGGATAGGATTGATTGCTAAGCACATGATTCAGATATTATGAACTGGCATTTAAAGAAGGTGAAGGTAGTAGGGGTCAAAATAAGAGTGAGGGGTTTAGCCAGACTCACCTGTAACTTCCTTCCTTTGTATTCTCTCCCACAACCCTGCAATGTCTAATATGTCCACTTTACAAATGAGGCATCTGGGAGCCAGACACTCAAGTGAATTTAAACGAGGCCAAATTGTTTGTACATGGTAGAAGGAGAACAAGAAATTAGGATGGTTTAGATCCAAAGGCACTTCTCTCCGTTATAACATGTTGCTTTCTTGACACAGACACTAAGTCCACTATTCTTGCCTGCTGTATGTGGCATCCCTTGGAGGGTCCCTGCATTTGTAAATGTAAAGAGATCGGTGTGTAGGAATAGGCCCAGGTATACTGTAGTAGATAAGCCCTTTGCTATTCAATGTGGACCAGTCGGATCTGCATCACTCAGGAACAAGTCTGAGGTTTTGAATCCTGTGCCTTTCCCAGAGTTGTTGTTGTTGTTGTTGTTGTTGTTGTTGTTTTAATGCCTGAATTTTAACAATATGCTCAAGTAGCCCATAGACCTATGAAAATCGTGGATCCTTGGTTTTGGGTATGTCAGTTTTAACAAACATAAATTAGTACACCAAAAGAAGGAATCCTGGGCTTTAAGGAATTCATCCTTCAGTTCTGTCAATTGTTACTAAAACAGAGCATGTGACTTCTCCAGAGTGTGTGCTGCATTTGCACTCATAGCTGGGCAGAGGTACTCATCTGCTATGTTCTCCAAGTGTGCTTGGGAAAACTAGGTGTGAGGAGGCTCCAGGAATCTGCTGTAGGGAAGGAACACAGGCCTGAACCCCACGGTGGCCAATGGAACTAGGGCTACACTGGACACAGACAAAACGTGCTGGTGAGTGGGGTCCAAAGAAGGGCAGGAGACCAATACATGGTGAGGGCATTTGGAACTTTGCATAGAAAGAACAGGCTTGGATCCTTGTGGAATGAGTACCATCCCTTCCCCATCTTTGACCACCCATAACCTCAGTGATGTAGTTGGCAGAGCATCAGACCCCTGTCTTGAATTCCTCTTCTATGTAGCTTTAGACTTCACTGAGCCACTGGTCATCAGAAAACATCTCTCAGGAAGAAGACAAGTATATCCTGGACATTCACAATCCCTAATTCATTCCCAGCTGCTGGGTCTGGCTTGGTTTAGCTCACTATAGTTGCATAGAATAGCAGAACTTTCTTCCTTACTTCCCTAAGGGTCATAGCATGTTATCCTCACAACTATACTGTATTTTCAGATGGCAACTCTGCACGTGCGTTTCTCCCTCACTCCCTGTAGCTTAAAGCCTTTTCCTGGGCTTCAGTGTCTTGTCTGCTTTATGAGTCTATCTTGATCACTTCCTATTATCTGGTCAGGCTTACTGGGGGTCCCTCTTCATTTCCCTTCTCTGCTCCATTCCTCGTCATCTTGTAGTCTATCTGCAGAAATAGTTCTTTTCCTTTATGGCAGACCACTGGGAGGAGTCCTGTCGGGCTGGCCTCACGCCTCACTGGCACTGGGATGCTCTGCATCCCAGACAGCTGTTACATGAGTAGTTTGCATGTTCAGGTGAGTGTTCTGGGAAGCCTGGGGCTGGACAAGTGTACATAGGAGAACTGTGTGGGAAGAGGCTCCGGGAGTCTGTGGCAGGGATGGAACACAGACATGGTGATCAATGGGACACAGCTTTTCCAAGAGGTCTAGTCATAGAAGCCTCCCTCACCCACCCGTTTCCCTCTTTGCTCTAGAGAACTGGATGGAAGCTTATGTCTGCCATTCCTGTCAGGAATAACTTAGTGCAGCCACTAGGATTTGAAGACAACAAACAAACAAACAAATATGAAATTTCTAAAGAAATGTTTTCATTGGGCCAAGGGGTTCTGAGGGATAGTCTGTTTCCTTCACATTAATGAACTCCTAGCAGTGCCTAACCCTCCCAAGTTCTTCCTTTTCTCCTTCAGTCTCCCTCCTCGACTCCTTACCTCCCCTCTTGGTCTTTCTCTGTCATCTTCTTCCTCATCACTCTTTCCTGTCTACCTATCCTTCTGCTCTATATCTCTTTGCTCATGTTTATATTTGTTCAATCTCTTTCCACCTGCCTTTACCTCTTTTTGCTTCTTCTGTTTGTCTCTGTGTCCCAGTGTGTGTGTGTGTGTGTGTGTGTGTGTGTGTGTGTGTGTGTGTGTGTGTAGTTAGCTTGTTGGTTGTCTGATTCATATTTTGCTCAGTGTCAATCATCCTCCTCTTTCTTTTCATTTCCTCTCAGAGTTTCAGTCTCTAGTCAGGTGTTTTAGTATTTTCTTGTTTTGTTTTTCTGTTCCTGCTGCTGTGACAAAACACCTAGACAAAAGCAATAGGTTAAGGAAGAGGTTCACACAGAGGTTCACACAGCTCTCTTCAGGGCAAGGAAGTCACAGTGGAGTGGAAAAGTGCTCTCCAGGCTGGTTACATCAAATCTACAGTAAACAATCAGATAGACATGAGTCCCACCATGTGTTTTCTTTGATAAGTGGTTTAGACCCAGGAAGCTCTGGGGGTACTGGTTAGTTCATATTGTTGTTCCTCCTATGGGGCTGCAATCCCCTTCAGCTCCTTGGGTCCTTTCTCTAGCCACTTCATTGGGGACCCTGTGCTCCATCCAATGGATTATTGTGAGCATCCACTTCTGTATTTGTCAGGCATTGGCAGAGTCTCTCAGGAGACAGCTGTATCAGNCTNCTGTCAGCAAGCCCTTGTTGGCATCCACAATAGTGTCTGGGTTTGGTGGTTGTATATGGGATCGATCTCCAGGTGGGGCAGTCTCTGAATGTTCATTCCTTCAGTCTCTGCTCCACACTTTGTCTCTGTAACTCCTTCCATGGGTATTTTGTTCCCCCTTCTATGAAGGAACGAAGTCTCCACACTGATCTTTCTTCTTCTTGAGCTTCATGTGTTTTGCAAATTGTATCTTAGGTATTCTGAGCTTCAAGGCTAATATCCACTTATCGGTGAGTACATATCATGTGTGTTCTTTTGTGATTGGGTTACCTCACTCAGGATGATATCCTCCAGATCCATCCATTTATCTAAGAATTTCATAAATTCGTTGTTTTAAATAGCTGCGTAGTACTCTATTGTGTAAGAATACCACATTTTCTGTATCCATTCCTCTGTTGAGGGATATCTGGGTTCTTTCCAGCTTCTGGCTATTAAAAAATAAGGCTGCTATGAACATATTGGAGCATGTATCTTTATTACAAGTTGGAGCATCTTCTGGGTATATATGTAGCAGAGGATGGCCTAGTCAGTCATCAATGGGAGGGGGGGCCCTTGGTCTTGTGAAGGTTCTATGCCCCAGTATAGGGGAATGCTAGGGCCAGGAAGCAGGAGTGGGTGGGTTGGGGAGCAAGGGGATGGAGGAGGGGATAGGGGACTTTTGGAGAGGAAACTAGGAAAGGGGATAACATTTGAAATGTAATTAAGGAAAATATCTAATAAAAAATAAAATCCATGTTTTTAATACATTTTTTAAAAAAGCAGGTAGACAGGAAGAGTATGTGAAGCTCTTTTCCCTGTTATATAGTCCATTTGTTCTTGCTTGGGGAATGGTCCAGCCCATAATTAAGATGGGTTTTTACACATCAGTTAACATAATCAAGATAATCCCTCAGAGGCCCATCTCCCAAGCGACTCCAGATTCTGTCCTGCTGACAATAACCACTAGCCATCACTCCAAGATATCTTCCTATGTCACTGTTCCTGCCCTTTGCTTTTCCAAGCTGGTCTCAGTCTGCCTGTCAGGCTCCTGACCTGTCAGCTACTAGTGAGTGCCTGTGCCCCCCTCCTCTCAGTTTCTCTGTGGGCAGACCTGGTGCTCACAGTTTCTCTGAGGTCTGTATCTTCCTTGCGCTGGCAGAGGCAGTAAAAAGGTGGACTTCACTGGTTTGTGTGACAACTCAGCAACGGAGCCCAATTCCAATTGTGAGAACAGTTGCCATAGTTTGCATATTTGCCAAATACGCATGCTCAGATACAGATATGCTCACACACATGCGCTTTGATAGACACACTGACAAAAAGCACTCTGACTTACCCTCAAGACTGCTGGGAACACCATAGTAGCCTTAGAAGAAGATACTGCATCACTTCTTCCTGGTGCTTTTTGTATACAGGAAGTAATTCACGGAGGATTTAAAAAGCTTCACCATCTCCACCCAATTCCAAAAGAATATTTTAGTTCCAGAGCTCCCTGTGGGGTTGGCCAAGTCCATTAAGCCTTCTCTCTAGGACCCAGGCAGCTTGTTCATTCATTCTCTCTCCCTCTCCCTCTCCCTCTCCCTCTCCCTCTCCCTCTCCCTCCCCCTCTCCCTCTCCCTCAATCCCTCCCCTCCATCTCCCCCTCTCTCTCTTACCCTCTCTCCTCCCTCCACATACTTGTATTTAATTTTCTTCTCTTGCTGTTGCTTAAACCTCCCCTTTCTCCTTGCATCTCTCCTTTGTAATGTACTGAAACCTTGATCCCAGGGCAACTCATCATGCCTGTGTTTCTTGCCCCCATAGGCCCCGACAGCCTGCTTTAGACCTTGTAATTGTCTCTTTGGCAGTTCCTCACTTGGAGAATTCTTTATCAGTACAGTAAAAGAACATGTATTTAGGAGGGAGAGAGGCTCCCTTGTGAAAACCATTCTCACACACTGCAACTGGTTTGGGAGGAAATTCCCAGGAAGACCACCTCACAGCATGAGAAGTGGCGCCTGTGTTTCTGCCATGACAGGCTGCAAAATTCAGAGCGCTTTTAAATCTATTAGGCAGATTATATGCTCAATTTCTCTTAGCTTTTTGCTTTCCGTTCCTCTGCTGCTGCCTCTTCCTCCTCTTTCCCTCTTCCTTCTCCTCTTCCCCCTCACCCTTCTCCTCCTCTTTCATCCTCTTTCTCATACTGATCTCAAAGCTTTTATGATGGTCCCTTGGCCATTGTGTAGTAAGAAGACTAGAACCAAGTTCCCTAGAAAGTAATAAAAACATTGTCCCTCTCCTAGACTTTCCAGCAGTCCTACCTATGGATCAGCACCATCCCATGGTGCTAGTAATCCTGGCATCCAAGATATGGGCTTAGATATGGACAAACTCAGGTTTGGATCTCACCGACTGTGTGACTTTGAATAAATTCTCAGGCTGTGGTATGGATTTCTGAGCTCCTCACTGGAGGAGAGGCCTAAAGAACCATCTTCCCAGGATGGCTGTGGGAACGAAATGAGGCATTCAAAAGGCGAGCCAGCCTGGGGGCTCAGGAAATAGTCGGAGTGCTGCTTTGTTTTGGGGTCTTTTGTAATGGAGAGATCTAATCCAAGCTCTGCTGAACTGATTGGAGGACTTGTACAAATCTTTTAAATGCAGGAGGTTTTCATTTCCTCCTGAGATGAATAGCTCTTGATTTCGGAGTTCTTTTCTGCCTCTCAAATGCAGATCTCTCACTGCAGGGCCAGCTAAGAGGCGCCTGGAAAGTCCCTGACTGCTGTGAACCACTGCAGTTAGTGCCAAAGAGTCCTGTGGGAGGCACTGGAGAGCATGAGTCAGAGTCACCTCACTTTTTTTGCACTTTTTTGTTGTTGTTGTTGTTTTCTGTTACTGCAACAAACTACCAGAGTCAGGGTAATTTATAAAGGGAAGAAGGATTTGATTGGGCTCTGGATAATGGAGGATACATAGCATCAGGATCTTCTTGCTACATAATTTCATGAGAGGGAAGGTGGGTACATATGGGAGAAGCATGTGTACAACAAAGGAGGAAAAGAGAGGAGATAAAGGAGCTGCTTCACTTTATAGCTCTGTGCTGTTATGAGGACAAATTTATGGCTGGAGAATCTTCCCGAGTGTATGATTTGAATCCCACTATCTGCCTGACGCTTCTCTGTTAGGTACCAAGCTTCAGCATGAGCTTTGGTGAGGACAAACTGTGGCAGACCAGAGCAGGCACCGTCCTTCTGTCTGACACTGGTTTGAGAGCTGTTTCCTTTGCCCGCTTAAATTGTTCAGGATTCTGGCACCAAGCCACAAATCTCTCTAGAGCAGAGTCCTTGCCTGACCTCATTTGTGAGAGTACACTCAGGGGCTGGGGACAGGAGATGGCTCGGTGGGTAAAGTGCTTGCACTGAATCGAGTTCAGATTTCCCAGAACTCACCTAAAAAGCTGGGCGTGGCAGCACATGCCTGCAATCACAGCTCTAGGGAGATAAAGACAGGAGGGTTTCAGAGGTTTGCTAGCCTGCGGTCTGAGCCAGCACAGTCCTCAGGCTCCCGAGCAGTTGGAAACATCAGCCCGTGCATGTGGCCTCTGAATCCCCCCGTAGTGCGGCAGGCACTCAAAGGAGAGCAAGGTAAAGAAAGCTCCAGTGTGAGTGTAGCCCAGCAGCTCCAGTTGTTACCTCCCGGGGCTCTGGGGCAGTAAAAAAAGACCCGCTGGGGTCTGGAGGGCATGCTCCTCACACTCTGCCCTCTGCATGGAACTTGACAGGTGTTCCTGTTCATCCCCTCACACATAGATGGTGATGGTGCCTCGCTCAAGTGAATAGACAAACACCAGCATTCATCTCCTGTCTACATTGTAATCTAGACACCTGGCAGCAGGCAGGGTGTGGGGAAAGGGCACGCACGGGGCGGGGCGGGGTGGGGCGGGGTGGGGCGGGGGGAGCATGGGTAGCTGAATTCTTACTCTAACCAGGACCATTTTCCTGACCTTGGTTCTTGTTTGTCAAAGCTTGGCAGAGGCATTGGGGGGAGAGTAGAGGAGGGAAGGAAGGAGGGAGGAAAATTGGGAGGAGGGGGGAGGAGAGAAAGAAGCAGGGGGAGGAGAAGGAAGAAGGACTCAGAAGCATAGCTTATAGCCCTAAAGGATTCAGGGGAGCATTAGCCGTCCTCAATTTAAAGGCAGAGCTGAGAAAGGGCACAGACATAGTTATCTTCTTGGCTTTTGACAAAGTCTCTCAGCTATATCTGATTCCTGTACCCCAAGGACATCTGAGAATGAGCCAGAGACGGTGGCTGCATGTGTGGTTGTAATAAGGACACTTGCGTATTTGGACAGAGGCAAAGGAAGCACAAAGTATAGTCCTCTGGGTGTGCTCTATTGCTAGATCTCAATCAAACACAGGAAATGGCCCTAGCCACAAGGACACCATCAATACCAAGGCAGCCATGGGACTTGGGCTTTGGTGTAACTTAGGACAGCTTGATGGCTCTCTTGGCAGACAACAGAGGAGGCTGCCACCATCTCTCTCTGTTTCTAGCCTGCATTTAAGCAAAGAGAGTTTTATCCCCTTCTTAGTCGACTGGTGGAGCAGTACAGGGTTTCTTCTGAGAGGGAGAGGTTAGGCTAAGCCCAGTGCTAGACACAGAAATTTGTGGATGCATGTGCCTGGGTACCCATCCTGGAGACCTGTCTGTCCTAGTTTGCTTTGGGTTATTGTACTAAACACTATGACCTAAAGTAACTTGGGGAGGAAAGGGTTTATTTCCACTTATAGTTCAGAATCTAACCCAAAGGGAGAAGACAGGAACCTAGAGGCAGGAACTAAAGAAGAGACTATGGAGGAATATTGCTCACTGGCTTGCTCTCCATGGCTTGTTCAGATTGCTCTGTTATACAACTCAGGGCCATTTGCCTAGTGTGTCACCAATCAGGATAGGGATGGGCACTCCTATCCTAATCATTAATCAAGAAAATGCCCGACAGGCTTGCTTGAAGGCCAATCTGATGGAGGTGTTTATTCATTTTTGAGGTTACCTCCTCCAAGATGATCCTCGTGTGTATTGAGTTGACAATAAAACTGACCAGCACATGGGCAAATGGCAATGTGTTCAGAAAGAGCAGTTTCTCAGAGCCAGGAGTTTCTGCATTACTGTGATGTATCTGTGTAAATGTGGAGACATCATCTCCAAAGTACAGCCAACTTAGTAGCAACACAGAGGTGCAAAAGATGTGTACTGCTGGACTAGGAAGCCTTGGCACAATTGTGCTGTTTCTGGAGGCCTTAGAGGGTCCGGCACTACATGAACGTTCAAAGGGAGTCGGTTGAAACGTTTTTTTGTATTCATAGAGAGCCCACAGACCATTGGCAATCAACATAAAAATTTTGGAGGTAGCTGAAGCCTATGATTGGTAGGCAGGGGGTATCTTGGACAGGGTAGTCATTGGGATCCATGGGCCTCTGATGGCGGTGTTCTGGGGGCTACAGGAAAACGCCTAAGCAACCCCCCTTCCCACTCCAGTCTCCATGTCACCATCTGAAAAAATATAAGAGAAATACCTCACTTCAGCTTCGAAAACAAAAATTCTTTTATCCACTGAGCCTCTACTTCAGGCTTCAAGGCGAGCATTTAGGCCAGCCTGGTGCCCACATTAGCTCTCTGGGTACCTGGGTTCTCTCCAAGTGCCCACTCATTGCTGAGGGACTGTTTTGGGACATAATCCCAGCGGGAAACCTGTGGTGGCATTCACCATTTCCTATACCCTCTTTCAAAGGTGGTGGGGAAGAACAGAAGGACAGCTTTTGTGTTACAGGGAAGACAGTGGCCCCTGGCATCTACTATTGCTGTCTCTGCTCTGACGTGCTCTGACGTACCTTAAGAAGCTCTTGCAGAGGATGTGCCAGCTGACAGATCCTTTCTGTGGTTTTAGATACAGGTGACTCATGGCTTCCCAGTGTTAAAAGAAAGCAAGGCACCAGCTCCGGACTGGTCTTACAGGAAGAAACGTCCTCATTTTCATGGCAGGTGCAGGGCAGGGCAGAGCTGGTTGTTTAGACAAAGGCTGTTTTCCTTGGTAACAGAACCATAGTTTGCTCAGTAGCAATGTATGCGAGCTCCAGGGATAAATCGTGCTTACACCAAGGCAACTAGAGTAATCCTGCTTTCCTTCACAATTGACTGGTACCTTGTGACATGCTTCTGAGCAAATAGATGTAAGAAAATTCATTGTAGAGGGATACTGCGAAGTACTAACTTGTATAAGGCCCAGAAGAAAATAGAGCCCAGTTTCCTTTCCCTGCTTCCAGTGTTGGATATTAGCAGGGATGAGTGATCTCTGGAGCTTCAGATCATGAGGCAGCAAAAGCGAGGATAATGGTGTTAGGCTGAGGATTGTGGAATTGGAAAGTGTTTGCTGGTTTTCTTAAGCAGTTTAGTGGACCCCACAACCACCCACCTTCAGACTACTTGTGAAGCCAAAGACAGGTGGATTCGTGGTAAAGGCCACTGTTTGGCAGGTTTTCCAACTGTACTGCGTTACATCTTCACTGCTACTCCATACTAATGATGGAAATGGGACACTAGAGGTGTGAATAAGCTGAGCATGCATATGACAAATTATACCAGGGGCGAACACAAATCATTAGAAGCTGAATGGAGCACTGAACTTTCCTGACACTGCACCTCTTTGTCTACTTACTAGTGACCCAATGGCTTTATTGTTAGTGTAGGTGTCCAGAGATGCTAGTGTTCGTCTTGACTTTGTGAATAGAGGAATCAGGAAAGATTGAAATAGACTTCTGACATTAAGTTGGCACTGCTTCAGGACAATGGTTTGGATTTTTTTTTTTTTTTTTTTGGTCACTGAAAACCTCCATGCCTTAAAATCTATAAAATTCATTTTTAAATAAAATGTCTGTAATATGAACTAACATTTTACTGCCATGGAAAGAGAAATGAATGAGAGTTTAAAAGGGGTTCTAGTGTTTTATTAAAAAAAACTTTAATAAATGTGTATTACATCTATATAATTTTAATTGATCCTTTGTGGAGAATTTAGAACTTCTCCCTCTAGCAGCGTTTGTGTTGAGAAACACCAAACTAGATAGATCTTTAAGATTTCTTCCAGAGCTAACATTCTGATTCTAAGTAGGAAATGGGTTAGAGTGTTTTGCCAGTACAAAGAGCCAAGATGGTGGTCTCCACTGGTGGTGGTTTCATCTTAGGGAGCCATGGCAGTAGCATTCACATCAAGAATTGAGATGCCAACCCATTCTGACTGTCTGAGTAGTTTGAAGCCCATACAGTGATTTTTTTGGACTGGGCGGGGAGGTGGGGTCTATTTGCCAATGTCATGCCTCATTCATAACTGTGAATGGAAAGCAGGACATGTTATTCTTTGGGACTGTAACAGAAAGCTCCAAGTTAAGAAGCCTGTGAGATCCTGGTCTGTATCAACCCTTTTTCTCATTCTTGATTTGGAACAGGCTGCATGGCTGAGAATTAGATTCTCCAGAGATCAAGATCTATTTAGCCCGTTCTGCTCTGGTCCCTGTGCAGCATGGGGATATACTCCTGCTTTTCCAGGATGTCTATGTACCCATACTCTAGAGCTGTTGCTGTTATTACAGGCAAATCTTAGGTTCCTTTGGACAGGAGAAAAGCATCTAACACATAAATACACAGACATAATAATTTTCCTCTGGAGTGGGACTGCTCTCTGATTTGATTAAAGCAGGCATGATTAGCCCATCTCAATAACTATTGAGGCTTCTCCCTTTCAGTGTGGCCTTAGAGAGCCTTTCAGATTGAATTGTCTTGACATAAAACCACAGCTGAGTTTTGGAAATGGAGCCCAGTGTCCCCAATGTATTTCAGGGAAATGCTAGGACCATCTTTCTTTAAATATAGAAAGCCAGGAATTCAGTACATCATGGTTTTCTTACCACAGAGCCAGCTATTTGCAGTCAGCCAATCTGGAGTTGAACTGAATGATCTGCATGTGTAACCCAGGACAGCTACTCTGTAGAGGAGAAGTTGACATTTCTGCTCTTACTTAAGTTTGCCAAGGGTTTGAGCATCCTCCAAAACTTCATGGGATGGCAGCATGTCCCCAGTATAACAGTTGGTGGTTTCCAAAGAAATGATTAAGTAATGGGAAAAACCACTCTCCGAAAGGGTTAATATAGTTCTCAAAAGTCTGGGTTAATTCACTCACAAATGGACTATTACAAAAGAATGAGCTGAGCCTTTCTTGGTCTCTTCCTTGTTCACACACACATGTGGCCATTTTCCTTTCTAATTCTCTGCTGTGTTGTGACAACACAGCCAAGGGGGTCCTTGCCAAACATCTGCCAAGCTGTTTGGACTTTCCAGCACCTGAATCACGAGCCAAACAAACTACTTTTCTCTATGCATTCCTCACCTACATGAGTTTTGTTATAGCAACACAATAAAACTGAGACATCTGGTCTGACTCTCGCTAAGGAGATGGAGCAAGAAGACAAGGCTCAGCTGGATGGTGGCAGCGCACGCCTTTAATCCCAGCACTAGGGAGGCAGAGGCAGGCGAATTTCTGAGTTCTGGTCTACAAAGAGAGTTCCAGGACAGCCGGAAATATGCAGTGAAACCCTGTCTCCAAAAACAAAAACAAACAAACAAAAAACCAAGAAAACAAAAAAACAAACAAAACAAAAGACAAGGCTGGCCAAATTCACCTATGCTGTTCCTGATGGGGGCTATCATAAGAGGCAAGGGAGATAGATAAGAAGTAGAACCAGTCTTGAAGAGTACTGAGAGAGACAGAAAGTCATCCCAGCACACTTCCAAAAAGGAAAAGACTACCAGATACTGAAGCTAATGTCAGTGTAAACCAAAGGCGATGGGAAAGAAGAAGAGGGTTCCCCCCAGGTTCAGACAAAGCCTTATGTTTACAAGGTCTATAAACCACTAGATTCCGCCTTTTCATTAAAATAAAAAGCATACAAATAAAAAGCATGTAGATCAGATATGGTCTCCAAAGTCTAGCTTCTTTTGCAAGAACATAGGCAGCAATGCAAAACCTAGAATTTTCGGGAAGGTCAACTAAGTTATAAAAAACAAAACAAACAAACAAACAAAAACACTGAGGTCAGAGATTAAGAAACATAGTGATGGTAATAGAACTTTTGGCATTTTTGAGACTGTTATAGACTATGGGACTTTTGAAGTTGGACTAAATTTATTTTGCATTATGCTATGCCTAAGTATGGCCGCCACAGTCTCATGTATTTGAACAAGCCTATATAGGTCAAGGAATGTGGTAGTTTGAATATGCTTGGCCCATGGAGTGGCATTATTAGGAGGTGTGGCCTTGTTGGAGTAGATGTGGCCTTATTAGAGGAAGTGTGCCACTGAAGGAGTGGGCTTTGAAGCTCTGCCCCGTGTGGAAGTGTCGGTTACTCCTGGCTGAAGTCAGATCAAGATGTAGAAATCTCAGCTTTCTAGAGCAGGTCTGCCTGCATGTTACTATGCTTCCTGTTATGATGATAATGGACAAAAACCTCTGAAACTGTAAGCCACCCCCAGTTAAATGTTTGCCTTTAAAAAAAAAAGATTCTAGAGTTCTGGAGTTTCAGAACCTTCATTAGCTCACAAAAGCACACAGTATGTACTTTTATGTGGTCTCAGCCACAGAGTGCTATGGAACTAATGATACAAACTCAGATGTGAGTACTGGATGTTTATGAATGCAACCAAAGATGGCACTAGCTTGGTGGCAAGTGGTATATCTTATTACAAAGAACCTCACTGCCACGAATTTCCATGGATTTGGTAGGTTAGATATTGTTGTTTTTAATATTTTTTCAAATTTACATTTATTTAATTTGCATGTGACAGAGGGTACACATGCTGGGGTGTGTGTGTGTGTGTGTATGTGTGGTGTTTCTGTTTGTAGAAGTTTCTTTCTATACATTTTTCTGCTTTCCAAAGAATTAGAACAATACACACACACACACACACATAAATGCACACAGACACATACACACATATACATATATATTTTCTAGCTCTCTGGAGAGAAAAAAGAGTATGTGTATTGTGCTGTATGTAGTATGTATGTATGTATGTATATATATATATATATATATATATATATATATATATATATATAGAGAGAGAGAGAGAGAGAGAGACTTGAGGCAAAAATAGAAAGGTAGGGATGGAGAGAGAAACAGAGAGAGAGGCTGATTTATTTTAAACAATTTTCTTGAATAGCCAAGGAGGCTGAAAATTCCCAAATGTACAAGGTAGGTTGGCAAGCTGAAAACCCACAAGGTAGCTCAGTTTCTGGAAAGAATTCCCTCTTGCTTGGTTGTTGTTTTGTTCTATGAAGAGCCTCAACTGATTGGATGAAGCTCAGCTATTTATATTAGAGAGGGAAATCTGCTTTAAATAAGTCTATCATCTCAAATGTTAGTCCAATTCCCAGGATATTACAGACCTTTCCAACTTGCCTAGAATCAATCATCTCAATATTTAAGTTGTAATAGGAAGTAAGGAAATGAGGTTACAGGATCACAAAGCTTCCTCTTGGTGTTTCTAGGGATTTGCAGAGAAAGCCTTGACTGTGTCTTGGAATAAGTACAATCAAGTTTTCTAACCTTGGCTTCTTGGTGGAAGGACATCACCAGAAACTGTTGACCTTTGTCCCAGGGCTTCATAAAAGACATGGTTCCTCAGAGAGCAGTGGTTACACCCACAGTTCTACCACAAAGTACTTACTTCCTGGCAGTTCCAGATTTGAACTTCTAGGGTACCACAGTTACATTGAGCTCTGTGATAATGAAGACAGATGGAGAAATAGAGAGAGCCCCACACTTGGGGACTGTTTATCCCTTGGATCTTGGATAGTTCCACTTGCTGTCATTGCATGTACTCTTGCTATGAAATCAGCTTTCCTCATGTGGGTCTTTATCCAAATGGACTGAAGATTTCATTTAAAGCAGATGACCATGAACATCCAAAAGGCATGCTAACCATATGGCAAGCTTGCCTTTGAAGCTTGTTATCTGCCCTTAGATAAAGCTACTTCCCAATTTCTCCTCTTGCTGAAAATTTACATTTTCCCACTCCTTTCTTGCAAGTGTGTGCTTTTATCTTGTTCTTTGTTAAGAAGGTGAAAATAATAACAGGGATATTTTTAACACTAGAGCAATACACTTATTTACCTTCTTGTCCTTGTGTGTCAGTGCCAAATTCAATGGACTCTCTCCCAGTGATTCTTCCTATTGGTTCTTGGAGAAGCATTTCCTGGTTCTTAAAAGTACTTTTGTACAGTGAAGGAAACAAGTGCCAGAGTGAAGAGATACCCTGTAGAACAAGAGGAAACATTTCTCAGCTGTGTGTCTGACAGGAGTTGATACACTCCTTAGAGTATATTAAAATTAAAAACATTAGACACCCCAAAATCAAATCATGCAATCCATAAATAAGCAAATGAATTGGATGGGCAGGTCTCAAATTAAGATGTGCAAATGACCAATAAACATATGAAAAATGCTCAAGGCACTTAAATGTCAGAGAAATGGGCATCAAAACTATACTGAGTTCCCATCCTCCTCCAGTCAGACCGGTCACCATTGAAGAGATAAACAAGGAGTGATGGTGAAGGTGTACCAGGAAAAGAAGCCCACATACACTTCTGGGATATAACTTAGTGCATCCAGTATGGCAGTCAGTATGAAATTTCCTCTCATCCTAAAAGAGGAGCTAACATATGACCCAGATGTAGCTTTTCTTAATATCTAAGTCCTCGGACCACAGAGATGCTAGTGTGTCCATGCCTATTGCTGCCCTAGTCATAATACTGAAGACATAGAACCAGCCTAGAGAGCTTTCAACAGATGAATGCATAAATAACACATTGTAGTCTTATTCAATAGGGTTTCATCCCACCATTAAGAAAAAAGGAAATTGTGTCATCTATAGGAAAATACAACTGGAGACCATTATGTTAAACAAATAAGCGGGACTCGCAAAGATAAATATCACATGTTTTATCTGATACATGGACTCAGGACTCTACCCTTTAAAATGTATATGAAACGAGAGCAGAGGGAGGACTCTTTAGAAAGAGAAAGATGACAAGTGTGGAGGGAAGGTATAAGAGAGAACGATAGGGTGAATACGAGCAAAGCACATGACAACCACATATGAAAATGAAAGTGAAATGTATCACATACAATCAACTTAAACTAAGAATTCTAATCCAAGCCCCTTCACCTTTCCGCTTCCATGCCCCTGATCTGATTTTTTTCTGTGTCCTCTATACAACTGCAATAAAGATAACCTCAGAATTTAGTCTCAACATAATCTTCTACATTTATTTGTTCCCATACTTTCTAGGTGATGTCACCTAGGTTCATGACTTAATATTTAGAACCACCTATAGTTCAGATTTTTATCAGCAATTCAGCTCAGACCTCTCTCCTCAACCATCCTCACTATCCACCTCCTAGTGGTGCTTTGTTGAGTCCTTTAAGAAACAGACTGGATTAGATATACAGGAAGTTTCCTGGAGGAAAGTAGCTGTGAAGTGTAACAAGCAACCCAGGAGATGGAAGCAGGCAAAATGTGCCTCCAGACTGTAAAGGGGGCCTGAAGCCATGGAAGGGACCGGGCTGGAGGAGAAGGGGAAATGGGTTGGAAGAGTCTCAGACTACAGAAGAACAGTTCTAGAAAATGTCTTTGCTTGTGCTAGGAAGTCCCTCAGCCAATGCTACCTGCCGGAGCACTCCCCATATCTCGTAGGAATGAGCTTTTGGAACAACCAGGGTCTTGACTAGTGAGAATGTGGTCTCATTGCAAAGTGGAGATTCTCATCTCATAAATCCATTTTGCTTCCTAAAGCAAGAGATCTTAGTTTCACATTTTTATAACCTCCAGATTAGCTGATGGTCCAGATTAGCTCTTGACCATCTGAGAGACATGCCAAACTTAAAACAATAGAACTCTTTATTGTCTCTACCATGTAGATTGTTCTATACTGGTAAATGCTTTCAGTTTTGACCAGATAATATCCAGATACTTATCGAGTTCTATTCAACGGCATAGAACTCATTCTAGACTCTAGAATCTGGAGTTTGCGGTCCACCAGTCCGTCCTGCTGGCCTTACCTCAGAAAGCTCAAGTCCGTTTACTCTTTTCTATTTTCACTGTCACCATCACATCCCAAGCTTCCATGTACTCTCATGTGCCGTCCTCAGTGGCATTTCCATTGTCACTCTTGTCAACTTCCAATGACCTTTGTGACACCCAAAAGTATCATTTATAAAGTCACTTGGAACCCCTTTTCTCCAGTGAGCTTTTACTGTAAACCTACCAAACCCAAGCACAATAGCATACCCTCCCCATGTCTTTCCACTGCAGGAATATAAGCACTATGAAAGCAGAGGCTTGGCCTATTCTCTTTAGTATTATTGGTGTTGCCCAACATAGACCTAGAAATGACAGTAGGAGCATATAGCTCATTTGTTGACTGCTAAGTAGGTGAATCTGAATCTCTTTTTCACAAGGCCTCAGAACTGAACTATTAAGTGCTGTTGATGGCTATGTTACATAGAAATATGTTTGTAGTACTTAATGGTGGTTTTGCCAAGGTGTGATGTTTTAATTTTTGCGGACCAAGAAATCCAGAGGTAGTCGACCATTGCAGGAATGTCTGGAGTTCCACAATGCAGCGGCACCTAGAAGATGCTCTTTTGTATTTTCTTGAGTGCTCCCAAGCTCCCTCATGGGCTCCTTCCATCCAGAAGCATTTGCTTTTATTATTACTTTTTTTTTATGGTCACAAGATGGCTGCTCTGCCATCTGTACAACTACCATCTGTGCTCCAGGTAGGAAAAATAGGGATGCCAAAGACAGATGTTGTAAATTGAATGAGTCTTGCCCTTTCAAGAGCTGTTGTGGGTTGGATTCAGACTCTTCAAAGATTAGTGTGTCGAGGGGGAAGTGTTGTCAAGATGAAGGCCCACAGAAGGGTGTGGGAAGAAGTGTGATTGTGCAGAGGGGGATATAGGGCCATGAATCCATCCCAACTTCATTGGAAATCTAGAGTGTGGGGGGAGGAGTCAGCTATATAGACTCCATGCTGACAGGTCATTGAAGGCCAATAAGTAGGTGATTTCTTTAGCCAAGGCAACCATATAGGTGTTAACACCAAAGGCTGTCAGCAGTATCCTCAACAATTGAGACCACAAGCTGTTCATTCCTAAACCTCGGCGTCACAAAAGCACCACACAGGCTTTCCTGAAGACCTTACACACCAACATTTACTTGTATCTCAGTGATCAGAGCCACGACACACAGCTGCCTTTAGCTACAAGGCAGCCGGGATGTGTGGAATTTAGCTGGGCATATTGCCACTCCGAAGGAAACAAAGGTTCCATTAATAAGAAAAAGAGGTAGACTGTTTAGGACATTTAGGAAGGCCACCAGCAGTCTTTGGCAGATTGCCTGTTCTCCACTTCCTTGTCTCTCTTCGCTCTACTCTCCTACTGCCTGAGCATTAAAATAAATTAAACAAGCAAAGAAAGCAAACACATAAACAAAACAAACATGAATAAATCTCTTTCCTCCTTCATTAGCCAATAAACAAAAGCTTATGAAAATCTCATTACAAAAGCACATACAAATTCATGTATATAGCTCGCGTGCAGAGGATGGTGACTACCATGCTAAGCATACTTTGGTCTTCACCAGGCCTAGAGGAGCCCGTGTAGATGTGTAGACTCTCTCCTTTGGGAACTCACAAATAGAACAAGGAAACTGACCTTCATATGAAATAACCTGATGGAAAACAAACACCTAACTGGTGTGTGGAGGTGGAGGGTGGGGGTGATCTCTGAAGAAAGGGGACTGAAGCAGATATACACTCTTGTCTGTGGCAAAGCTTCATAGAAGGCTGGAGAAGCAAATACGTTCTGGAGACATTATATTGAAGGGAAATCACTAGATATTTTCTAGGAGCTGGATGAGCAGGGAGCTCGTAACTCCGAGCTTGAGAGAGGGAGGGAGCATTGAGCAGCCAGAATCACGCCATTGAGGGAGGCAGCTTAAGGGACCAGGGCAGGCAAATACAGCAAACAATAGCAAGGGAACCATAGTCCTCTTCGCTCTTATTGCCTAGTCTAGAGGTGTTCTGCCGAGCAGGCCTCCATGCTACGGGAAATATGGCAGCTGCCAGTACTTCAGGAGTGAGAAGTGAGGATACCTCAAGCCAGTGGCAGGTGAGCAATGCCTTCAAATGGATTTTCACACGCAGTCCTTTCCTAACAGTCTAGACAGGAAATGGAGAAGAGTGCCTGGTGGAAAACATCAACTGTGCCCACACAACCAGCTGCTCTGGTAACATGAAAGCCGTAGCACTTAGAGATACTGAAAGTGGGCATGACAGTGAGTCTGAGTGACAGCTGGAGCAGGGACCAAAGGCATGGCCACTCCTTCTCTAAGCTTGCTTTCCTCATTCGCATGGGATGCAGAGGATCCTGTCACTTGCCTCTTCACTGACTACTTACCCTGATCTTATTATGGGCTTTCTCTTGTTTAGTGAGGATGCATGCTGCAAAGGAAGTAGGTCCCAGTTCTGAACTAACAAGGTAGACAGCTAGTGATCCTTGCATATTAGCTGATGTGGCTCCATTCCCTATGCTTGTGACATGGGCATATGATTTAACTCTGACCAGTGTGTCTTTGGGAAAGCTTCTGAAAGAAATTTCAATATTAAAAATGATGAGTAAAGATTTCAAACCTCTCCTATCTTCTCTCTGACTTTGTGCTCACTCTCTGCAGATGAATTTCATCCTTGCCATCATAAGACAATCTTGCCAAGGACAAGACAATACAGCACAGACACACAAGGAGAGATGAAAGGAAGAGAGAGCGGGACACCGGGTATAGATCACTGAATTAGCAACCCCAGCCTACCTGCACTCTGAACGTCCTCATCATGTAAGACAATGAATCCTTTGTCAGTTGCATAAAGAGCACGGAAGTTTTTCTTTTATTTCCAGCTATGGCAAACCCAGTTTATGAAGAACCCCTGACAAAAAAGAGCCAAACACAATGAATGGCATGGCATGAGAATGTACCAACATACTAGGTCAGTATTCTATATTACAAATCTGAATTTATACACATACACACACAGAGAGAGATAGATATAGATATATTAACACTCACACAAACATTGGAGTTTCTTTTTGTTATAATTTCTTTCATAATTCCACTTGATGCATGGGAAAAAAAAACTTGAAATTTTTCCAGTCTTTGGCTCTGTCTGGGGGTCATCACCAATCTGGGCACTTATACAGCCAATTCAGTATTTGACCTGCTTCCTAATAACTTCCAACTGTTGGCCCTGAAGTACCTCCCAGAGCGTGCATCCCAACCAGAACCCACAACAAGAGGCTTGGATCATAAAGACAGAGCCTTAGAGTTATTCTTCCAGGAAAGAACCAAGGCCTCTTAAAAATGAACATGCCTTTTAGAAAATAAGAATTTAAGAAAATCGGGGCTTACTTTGCTTAGGGATTGGTTTCATGTCCACATTAGGGATCTCCAAAAGCAGCCCTGAATTTACAATTTCAAGACTATTGCTTGTCCAACTTGGAAATTAGTGCATGGACTCCAGATGAAACAATTGGACAGCACAGAAGCAATGCACAGCATAAATATTCTTATTTCCTAACTACTTGTCAGCTATTTCCAGTGAGTAAATATTTACACATTTTCCTCTCCCCCTGCGGAAAGCAGTACACACATATATGGACATAAATATTTTGGTGTATGTAAATATTTATTTGCACGCACAATATATTTCTTTTTTTCCAGTCCCCCTTGTAAGTTCTTTAATAACAGAACAATTCCTGCTTACAAATAAGTTCTGGTCTTGCAGTCCTCCTGGAATGTTCTGCAAAGGAGAGATGTTTTATGAGAACGGTGGTTGCTGCTTAGCTAGAATGGTTGGGCTCAAGTTAAAACTTAGCATCCTACTAGCTGTGCGACCCAGAGCAAGTTGTTTAGTCTTTCTGAGCCCTGAATCTCCTCATGTGTAAATGAGGCTAAGAGCAGCGTCTACTGTGCAGCATTGCTACGAAGATGCAGTGATTTCTTGTAGATGAAGTACTTCAGACACAATCTAGCACATTGTCAACCTTAATAAATAATATTAAAATATTTTCCTGTTGTCAATCACTGGAAATAAGCATATCGCTCTTTTCTCGACGGTATTGTGGATACATCTTAATTTTATCTAAGTATCCCTTTTATATCATTCACAAAATTTCAAATGCTAACAATACGAGCAAATTGCTTCACACTGGCTTTTGATTATTTTCTACCCTCCACTGAGTGAGTGGCTATCAGTTTTAAGCATTTACTTTGTGCCAGGCAGTCTACACTACCAGAGATTATGCTGCATTTTGTCATGGCAGCAACCTTATGAGGGAAATAATATTTGTGTCGCCATTTCTCAACCTGAAACGGAGACTCAGTGTGCATAATTAATGTATCTTCAGTGAAATAATGTGGATATGATGGAGATGAGACTCGAACCCAGGTATTTTGAATGTGAAAGGTCCTGCTCTAAATCACGATGCCATTGTGGAGTCTCCAGTGTTTACACACAAGCGTCCCATGCAGGCAGGGATCAGAGTGAATCAGCAGCTTCCTTGCTCCTTTTCTTGCCCCTTCCCTATAGTCAGAAAAATGGATTTGATTCCATTGTACTTTCTGTCCCTGGAGGGAAATACGTTATTGACAAACCAACATGCCTCACTTCAATCCTTATGAGTGCCATATTGTAAAATGTGGTTGAATGGATCGTGAGAAACATACCACACCCCATTTTGGGAATTTGAGCCTGGATTCAATTTATTACTCTTGTCTAGGTACAGAGTTTCTCTGCTCTCTGTGGTACTGTACTCGTGCTGTTCAACAACTCAAGATGCTATGTTGAGTTGAAGCCTTGGGTTGCAAGTATGTGGACCTTGCTATCAGGACTCCTCCCCCAAGACTTTCTCTGGATGGCTCTCCTTGTTATAAGAGGCTATCACATCTTTCAGCCATACTCTTTCTTGTTTAAAGCTCCTCTTTTACTTGATCGCCAGGCCTCTCAGCAATCATTAAACAAAGGTCATTGGAATTTTCAGTTCTGCAGAATCTTGCAACATCTTTCTCTACATAGTTATAACCCAGAGATCAGATACCCTTTGTTCTCCCTGCCTATCTTATCACACACATCTATTAGAAACTGATGACTAGACAGACTGGGGTCCACTAGCTGCCAGCAGTCATGGCCAGTCTGCCTGGCTATGTCAATTGCCTTAGCTAGGTGGACCCTGTCTCTCTTTTCTCTTTCAAATGACTCAGGATTACAGCAGGTTGGCAGAACCCTTGTTCTAGGGACATCTTCAAAATGTGGTTCTTAGCTTGTCAATATCTCCACATAGAAGGAGCTTAGAGTTTGAGAAAAGTGAATCAAATTACCCAACACGGTTCTTTCACACAGAACTGCTCTGAATCATATTTATGAATTTTTAGGTGGAAAACATACCTTCTTATTCCCTTGTGCTCTATCTCTATCTCTCTTAGATGAAACCCATATTTCTGTTTGTAAAGCTATTAGAAACAGTGACTGTTTGCTTCAGAAAGTATTTTGAAGCACCCACTACTTATGCATTTAGCATGGACAACACAGAAAGGAACAATGCTTGGTTCAAGTGCATAATAACTGTTTAGTCCTTCCAGGCAAAGGGATGGGAATGGAAATGATGGATCCAAAGTGAGAGTTGGCAAAGCAGATGTGTGTTTAGGATTCTATGGTATCTGAGAGAAGCATCAAATTAAAAGGTTCCTAACCATGCTAGGAGAACTGTATTTGTTACTTTCTATGATCAAAATGCTGTACAGAAGCAAGTTAACATGGCAGAGTGGTGTGGTATGTGACAACAGGAGCTTCTGGCATGTTCACATCTTGACAATTCAGGAAGCAGAGAACAAGAGTGGAGTGGGTCTGGGTCATGTTCCTCAAGGCCAGCTTCTAGTGTCCTATTTCTGCCTGGTGGGCCCTCTAAGATTCCACAAACTCCCCACATAACACTCTCAGTTGAAGACCAAGCATTCAAACATCAGCTTATGGGGTCATTTTATATTCAAACCATAACACGGAGGATAGAGAAGTAGAGGGAAGAACTAGAAGATTATGTTCAAGCTTGGCACAGAACTTGAAGGTCATTATCTCATGTTTCTATTGCTGCCTAACAAATCACCCCAAATTAGTGGCTTGAAGCAGCATTTTATTTGCTAACCCTTCTCCAGTCAAGGCTGAGATCAGCTGGGTGACTCTTCAGCTAGCCCTTTTGGTAATCCCTCTTTAGCTAAATTCAGCTGGCAATTTTTTTTCTGGAGACTGGATTCATCTGAGCTTTTCTTTCTCCAAGTGGTCTTGGAGTCTCTCTGCCTCTCCACACAGTGATGTCATGTGTTTTTTAGAGCAAGGCAGCCAAACTTCTTAAATGGAGACTCAGAATTCCAGGAATACAAGAGTAGAAGCTGTCAGGTGGTCTTAGGAGATAGGCTGGAACTGTCCGCTTGCCACCACCACTGCATTCTGTTGATTAAACCTAGCTGTGGAACCAGCCCCGATCGAAAGGGAGTGGACTTTCCAAAGGTCTGAATATCAGTAGACTGGGTTCACTGGGGCAGACATATGGTGGATCAGCTAAATGAAACTGGGAAGGCATTGGTTAAAAGCAATATAGGCAAAAGACAAAGAAGCAGGTCAACCCGTGGCTTTGGGGAAAATGTTATACATTTCAGCACCGTAGAAGGGCAAGTGTGCAGGCAATGGTGAGTTACTAGCTATGGTCTCTGTGTGTTCTTCTGGTTTTGTTTGCTTGCTTGCTTTGTTTTGCGATGTGTTTTGTTTGCTTATTTGTTTGATTGTTGACTTATTTTTTGCCCCTCTGACTTGACCTGGTGTCTGGAAGTGCTTTCTGGTTTGTTGAACTCCTGTGTGATCCAATTCAGCTCTTCTTTGATGTGTTGATGTTTTGGTCATTCTGACAAAGTATTTGAGATCATCAACTCAAGATGAGGAAGGATGGGGTTTGGATGACTGTTTTACAGAGACATGGCCAGTCTGTGGGACCACAGGTCACATGTGCCCCCAAGACAGCTATGAATGTTGCTCAACACATTTGGACATGACACCTTACCACAGTGTCAAAGGTTAGACACCTCCTAGTTTTAGAGATTTCAGTCAATGCCTGATGGGTCCCCTTGCTCTGGGATTGTGGCAAGGCAGAGCAGCATAGGGGAGGGCGTATGTGTTAAAGCAGAGCTCATGGAAACTGGTAAGCAGACATGGGGTGGAGGCTGCAGTTACAGTAGCTCCTTGAAGGACATGACCTCAATGACATAACTTTCTCACTACCCTCCACATTCTAAGGGTTCCAGCCCTTCCCAGTAGCACCATAGCCTGACAACCAGCATAAGAACCTTAGGGAGGGCTGGAGATAGCTCAGCGGTTAAGAGCACTGACTGTTCTTCTGAAGGTCCTGAGTTCAAATCCCAGCAACCACATGGTGGCTCACAACCATCTGTAATGGGATCTGATGCCCTCTTCTGGTGTGTCTGAAGTCAGCTACAGTGTAATTAGCTGCACATTCTCAGATTCCTTTGTAGCTAAAGATGGCCATGTCATCTGAATTCTTGTGGAATGCAGTCGCTCTTGACTTTGTCCATATTGTAATGTTTGATATTTCACATTCTTGCCCCTTTCCAATTGACTGAAAACTGGGAACTCCAGCAAAGAACTTCAGGTTGAAGATGATGATGGTGTGCAGTGCAAGGCACCTGAGTTCTTGGATCACTGAATTGGCAGATGTGCTCAACACAATTAGGTTCTAGGTGTCAGCTTGTCACATAAGAACGAAACCATTTTTTTGTCATTGATAAGTCCAGACTTGTGACAGTCTGTAAGTTATGTCAGCCAGCATCACCCTAACTAGCATGAGTAGGAATTGAGGAGGCAGAAAACTTGTTAGTATCACCCCAAGGAGGTGGGGGCCAGGTGGGGAAGGAGGTTGAGAAGAGGAGAGATGAGTAATTGAGGCTTAGGTAGGCTCAGCCAAGTATAGGAAGAATTCTTTGAGTGAGATCATGATAATCTTTCTTTGCATGAGGCCCAATTTACCTGGAGTAACATCAGGAACCTATTTCAGGTGGACTCATTGACATATTCCCATCTGAAAGTGTACTGTACTATTAGTTTTTCAAGGGCCTTTGACAGCTTGTAGCCTTGGAAACTCTCCATGGAGTATATTGACAGGAAAGCAATGCAGTAGCTTTTTGGACAAGTTAAAGGACCAGAATATCATATTAACATAAAACACTGTGTATTTGGTTCTCTGTTGTAATCTAATTCCCACAAGCAATCCTTCAACGTTTCGCAGACAGAATTCCCCCTCTTTTTCTTTTCTTTTTTCCTGAGTGGACAAAAATGAGGTTGAGTTGACATGAAAGATCTTACAGTTAAGTGCAAGGGACCTGGAATCCACATCTTCTAATTCTAGGCCATTTGTGCACACACACACACACACACACACACACACACA